>NC_073744.1:119265593-119401748 GCF_029784135.1 Toxorhynchites rutilus septentrionalis
TAACTAGGCTGATAGTAAAAAATGTGAAGAAATTGGATGATGACATCAGGTCCAGCTTAAACGTTCTTTCCTTGAACTGGAACTACTATGGGGATTTCAACTAAATTCCAAATGTATGGCGATTGAAACAAGTATATGTATATTGCTATTCACTTGTATGACATGTTGAAAAGATCCCATTCCATGCTTATTTTAAAAACATAATAGAGTTATTGCCATTGATATCATATCACCCTCTGTGTTTATTCACGCTCCGATAGAAGTGCCCTACTTTGTGATGAGAAAAACACCCAGGAGCAATACAAAAACAAAGACACAATCACAAACTTCCAGATTGACTAAATAATCAAATTCCAATTAATTGAATTGAATGATATCATCGACAACAGTTGCTGGAACGATGATGGCATCTTCATTGTATTATACTTCCATATTGCGAAAATTATGGTAATCAGGCAGCATATGCGAGCAGCTCCTATCGTCGCATGTTCAAAGCAAAACATAATGAAATTTTCTGCCTCTCAGATTCAGAATCTTTATTGTGATTTTTTTTTTCAATATATCGATGGCAGCTTCATCGGAATGTAATTAGATGGGAAAGAATATTGGATTCCAATTGTTACGCTCGTGTCAGAAAAAATACCACTGACACATATTGTGTTTTCAAACCTCCGGGAGCATCGTAAAATTAGCATGCGTTTAACTCTCTTGCACACACATTAAGCAGTTATCCTTCTGGACGGGAGTTTCTAGCGGAAAGTTCTCTGTTCATTGCATTTGCAAACCATAAAGCTCACCAAAACGTGCCAAATATTGTAAACTAAATTACAGCCACTAGAAGTGTAAAAGTTACTCCATCTTGTTAGTCAAAACTGTTTCCTTCCTTTGGAGAACGGACACCTCTTCTTCCCCAGACAAGAAACCCCAATGGCTTCGTTGCTTCGTCATGAACGGATTAATTTCCTTCTGGAGATAGTTCTCATTCGCTCAACCAGGACGGTATGCTTTCGCACCAGGAAGGAATTTAATTCATTTTCATCCCGAAAAGTTCAAATCAAGTGCTGAAATATTATCTCTTGTTCTGCTGCACATAGCTTGGCGGGTTTTGGTTTAATGATTTGGGAACGAATCAGTCGCGAGCTTGGATTACGTGGTAACACATTTGCGCTACACAGAAACAGATGTTGTTTTAAATAATGTGATTGCTTTTTGCAATGTACTGCTCAATGATAAGAAGCGTCGAGCTAGGAATAATAAAGGGTGTGTCACATCAAATTGCATCACGGAAAAAACGCTGTAAAAATTCGCCCAATAGACCGATCCTTTTGAAAATTTTAGACAGCAAAATAAAAACTATTAAACAACTTTTGGCATTTTCTTTTTATTCATACTTCGTGCCCAAGCCAGTATGCTCGCACCTTCCTCTTTACCCCGTCCATAAGGTTCTGTACAACGTCAGGTTGTAGTTTTTTTTAACAGAAATCCATTTTCTCTTGAAGTCCGCCTCCGATTTGACAACTTTTGGGTTCTTCCGGAGGGCCTGCTTCATAATCGCCCAATATTTCTCTATTGGGCGAAGCTCCGGCGCGTTGGGCGGGTTCATTTCCTTTGGCACGAAGGTGACCCCGTTGGCTTCGTACCACTCCAACACGTCCTTTGAATAGTGGCACGAAGCGAGATCCGGCCAGAAGATGGTCGGGCCCTCGTGCTGCTTCAATAGTGGTAGTAAGCGCTTCTGTAGGCACTCCTTAAGGTAAACCTGCCCGTTTACCGTGCCGGTTATCACGAAGGGGCGCTCCGCTTTCCGCAAGAGCAGATCGCTTGCCACACCATGTACTTTTTGGCAAACTTGGATAGTTTCTGCTCGCGAATCTCCTCCGGAACGCTGAATTTGTCCTCTGCGGAGAAGAACAACAGGCCCGGCAGCTGACGAAAGTCCGCTTTGACGTAGGTTTCGTCGTCCATTACCAGGCAATGCGGCTTCGTCAGCATTTCGGTGTACAGCTTCCGGGCTCGCGTCTTCCCCACCATGTTTTGCCTTTCGTCGCGGTTAGGAGCCTTTTGAACCTTGTATGTACGCAGGCCCTCCCGCTGCTTGGTCCGCTGAACGAATGAACTTGACAAATTCAGCTTATTGGCGACATCCCGGACCGAACTTCTCGGATCACGTCTAAACTGCTTAACTACGCACTTGTGATCTTTTTCACTGGCGGAGCATCCATTTTTGCCGTTCTTCTCCTTCCGGTCGATGGTTAGGTTCTCGAAGTATCGTTTTAGTACTCTGCTGACCGTGGATTGGACGATTCCCAACATCTTACCGATGTCCCGATGTGACAACTCCGGATTCTCGAAATGAGTGCACAGGATTAATTCACGACGCTCTTTTTCGTTCGACGACATTTTTCCAAATTTACGAAAAATTGACAGTGAAGCATGGCCAACGTGATCTATACACTCTTATCTGATTATAAGCGAAAGCTGAAGATATAATTCCTAAAAATTAAATTTCTACAGCGTTTTTTCCGTGATGCAATTTGATGTGATACACCCTTTAGTGTAAAAAATAGTTTGAATGCGTAATCAAAACAACCGGTACATATATCGAGAACCAGTGCGTAAACCCATTACGTATAAATTCACGCTACATTCAACTTGATTCCCAAACGCATTCATTCGACAAACATTTTAATGCCTCCGACATGAGATAATTTTCCTTCTGTGTACAAAAATGACCCACTTCATCATCACCTCTCGCACTGAGTCCTCCTGTTCATGGGTCTGGCAGTGAAAAATTCACACACTCAATTCGACGTCGCTTCCTGCTCACCCAGATTTCTTGTTTTCCAATCACTTCCAATACGAGAGCTGACACTGAAAACATATTTCACTCTCTTCCGTCTTCATGCTGTGGGTGCCACAGTCAGTGCAAATAGTTGTTGACGGCTGGCGCCACTGCCAAATATAGAATTTCCCATGTTTCATCGCATACCTTCACGGGCACCTGTGAGCATAGATCGGTGTCTAACTGCTTCACGTACGCGGAGCGCAGCGTTCATGATTTGTGGAATTATCAACCGCGTCATCTTCACGTGATAAGTGTTGAAAAAGTTGGAGAAGAGTCAAGTTACCTGCAACGTGCCGGACGAGGAAAACCCTGCTGCAATCAATTACAATGATTTACCTGGTGGTGCTGATGATTCTCCCACATCTACTCGCTGGAAGGTATTATTTTACAAGCTCTCGACCACTGGGTGCTAGCTGGAATGGGTTTCTCGGTTGGTCTCGAGTATCTTGAAAGTGTGGAATGTTTCAAGCTTATTCCTACGAATACACCTGGGATGGAAATTCTCAAACAAAAACTCGCGTACAATGTTAAATAATTCATATTATTCTGTAACGTTTCATATGTTAGAATTCGGGGAAATAGCCGATTGCAATGCCTATTGACATAGGACTTTGTCTTTGATTTCTATATAGGGAGGTCACATTTCTATATAGGGAGGTCACTTTGATTTCTATATAGGTTTTCAAACGCAAACGTTATTGCGACATATGTTGTGTTATAGATCATCAGACAGGAAATTTATCCACAATTTGAGACATTGAACCATAAACAGTGAATATAGTAAAAAAAAGGAAACAATTTGACGATTTAATTGGGTATGTTTTCTTTCGATTGCACTATCCACTCGCTTCCTCGCCGATGCAACGAGCAATCTTTTTGCCTTAATTCGGGCGTTAGCTCATAATGTGAGTTGATTCGTAAAATGAATTATTCTCCATTCACCGATAATAGGCATGAATTTTATATTCTACTAGCTGACCCGGCAAACTTCGTCCTGCCCAAAATTTGTTTTTTGTTATCAATACCTTCAAACATTCACGTTTTCTCACTATGAGCAAGTTCATGGGTCCAATCACAGAACTGTTCATTGATTGATCTTCTAAGCGACCCCATTGAATTTACCTTTTACTAAAAAAATCCTAGTATTTCTAACAAAACTCAACATTATAATATCAGATTATTTTCAGACACAATTCTCGTTCAAGATTTTAAGAACATATGGGAATTTAATTTTCCGAATTTTACCTTTTTCTTTCAGAGTTTTCCGAAAATTTTCAATTGTTATGTTTGATTGGAATATTTTTGGTAGAAATATGTATATTTTTTTGGAAACCCCCCTTCCCCTCCATTCCAGAGAACGGAGGGGTGTCATACCATCATTGGAACATTTGTCATACCCAAAAACACTCACATCCTAAATTGTGCTTGATTAATTCTCAAGTTATGCAGAAGTTTGTGTTTCGTTTGTATGGCAGCGTCCCTCAGAAAAGGGGGGAGGACTTAATTCACCATAGGGGGGTGGAGAGTCCAACCATCATAGAGACATTTATTGCACCCTAAAACCTCAATATGCCCAATTAGGTTTCATTTAGAAACATTTATTGTTTCACATAGAAACATTTATTGTACCCTTAAATTTCCATATGCCTAATTTGGTTTCATTTGCTTGATTAGTTCTCGAATAATGCAGAAATTTGTGTCTCATTTGTATGGCAGCCTCCCCTTAGAGAGGGGCGTAGACAGTCTAACTACTATAGAAACATTTATTGCACCCTAAAACCTCAATATGCCTAATGTGGTCTCATTTTCCCGAATAATTCTCTGTTTTTGTTTTTCTGTTTTTTTCTGTTTTTGTGCGGTTTTCTGTTCCTGTGCGGTTTTTTTTGTGATTTTTGTTTTGTGTGACGACAAAACAGGAACAGAAAACCGCACCAAAAAAAAAATCGCACAAAAACAGATTCTACTGTATACAGTGAAAAATATCTGTATATAATCGAGTCCGCCCTGAGTAAGGAAAAGTTTCAGGAAAAATATCGAAAATGTATGAACAAATAATTATATAAGGGTCAGAAATGCGTGTTTCAAACGATTAAATAACATGATGTAGCAATTTTCATTCAAATTCGAGTATGGGACCCAAATTATGGCCCCTAATTAAAAGTCACCACCAGACGTCGTCAGTGTAGCACTGTCATCGCGAATAAGGGCATAAGTCTACCGTTCTGAATCATATTTCGGACATCATATTTTTTATTTTATTTTCATTCTTCGCCGATTGCCCGAAGTAACCAGACGAAGGAAAGTCGCGTCCAAGTTCCGTTATCGGTTACCGCGTGATTGTTGTTTTTTTTGCCGCTGAAGAGTTCATTTCGCTATCTGGATAGTGAGTGAAGTGCCCTGCCTGCAAGTGGATAGAGGCTTTCATCCTCGGAAAGCCAAGCATTGGTTTTTGTTTTGTCGCTGCTTCGCCGACATTGGAGATTTCGCCGAGTCATCGTGCCAACAGTGACAGTGCGGGTAAGCTTTCACTGACGACTGTGTGTAGTGGTGTCGTAGGCACATTCCCACCACCAACGAGCTTTCAGCACGCTCCCGTTCATCTGCACTGGAGTGCGTTCATAGGTGAATAACATTAAATATACTGAGAGAAAATATTTAATAATTATAAGTTTTTTTTTTGTTTTTGTGAATTATTTTATTGTGAAATATTGTTTAAAAAAATACTTAGAATATAAGTGAAAATTAAAAATGGCAGAGAGTGGGGGACCTTCGGATATGGAGGTCTCTGACTCTAGTTCCCTCCTAACGGATAAAAAAAAGTCACTCAAACGTGTTCCAAATACGGAAGATACTTCTTCTGGGGACGAGTCAGCTAACCCTACCAAGCCTCCCTCCAAAAAACTAGCAAATCTCCCATCTGCCCTTAACGATCCCACTCTACCTTCAACCTCGTCTTCTCCCTCTGTTCTTCCCGCTCCTTCTCAACCTTCGCCTTCCCACACTCAATCCCCGTCCTCGCCTTCCCCCCCTGTTATTCCCACTCCCCGTGTAAAGGTCTATCCAGAAGATGCGCCCGGAACTGGTCCCTGGGTTGTTTTCTTCAGGCCTAAGCCAAATGGAAAGGCGTTGAGAGTCATGCAGATCGCGAAAGATCTGGCAAGGTATACCTCCGTTTCGGAAATTTCGAAGGTTAGACCAAACAAATTGCGAGTTGTCGTGAATGATCGAAAAGACGCAAACAAGATTGTTGTCGATCAGCATTTTACAATTGAGTATCGGGTCTACATTCCCTCTCATATAGTCGAAATTGAGGGTGTGATAACCGAAACGGGCTTGACGTGCGAATACATTACGAGTGAAGGTACCGGCCGTTTTAAAAAACTGCCCTCGACGACTGTTAAGATCTTGGGTTGCCGCCAGCTCGGAACAGTCTCCCATGAAGGAGAAGAAAAGAAATTTACGCCGTCCAACTCGTTTCGAGTCACCTCTCCCTGACTACGTGATGGTAGATAAATTGAGGTTAGCCGTGCGACTTTTTATTCCAAAGCCAATGATTTGTCTAAAGTGCAAGTCAGTTGGTCACACGGCTGCTTATTGTGCCAATAAAGAACGATGTGCCACTTGCGGAGAACAACATGAGGGGAAATCCTGCAGTGCGACTGAGCATAAGTGTCCATATTGCGGGGGATCCCCACACTTGCTCTCAGCTTGTGAAACATACAAGGCTCGCTGGGAGAAACAGAAGCGCTCTTTGAGGGAACGCTCTAAACGCACTTTCGCAGAAATTTTGAAGGGCGCTTCTCCACTGGCTCAAGAACAACAACCAATCAATACACACAATGTCTTCGCTACGTTGCCAGTTGACGAAATGGAAGCGGATACAGCTAACGGGGGCACGCCGTTTATTTCTCAAGGGCATCCCCGGCGCAAAAATGTGACCACTCCCAAAGTTCAAGGACAAGTCCCTCCGGTGATACCCCCTGTTAGCTTGCCCAAAAAATCGAGTGCAGCGGATAAGCAAAATCAGGTCTCTCCTGGCCTCCGTGGTAATAGTTCACCTTCGAACGACCCAGCACTCGAGGGGACATCAAAAACCCCAACTGTCTTTGTTTTTCCGTCAAGTTCAACTTCCCAATCGGGATTTATAAAGTTGTCTGACCTTGTGGATCAAATCTTCACGTGTTTTAATGTTTCCGACTCCATCAGAACCATTGTCACCGCAATGCTTCCAGTATTAGACAATTTTGCTGCAATTGATGTAAACATGGCCCCTCCTTGCAATGATTATCTCTCTTGATGTCTAATTTAAATAGAGAGGTCGGAGATATCACTGTTTTACAGTGGAATTGTCGTAGTCTTATCCCTAAATTAGATACATTCAAATTTCTAATTCATAAACTCAATTGTGATGTTTTTGCTCTATCCGAAACCTGGCTCTCTTCTCAAAATGATCTCTCTTTCCACGATTTTAATATAATACGCTTGGACCGCGATGACAGATACGGAGGGGTACTATTGGGGATCAATAAGTGTCACTCATTTTTTAGAATTGACCTTCCACCTATTGGAGGGATCGAAGCTGTTGCTTGTCATGCAAACATCAGAGGCAAAGACCTCTGTATAGTCAGCTTGTATTGGCCTCCGAGAGCTGCGGTTAGCCGCAAGCAACTTGTTGACATGTGCTCACTCCTTCCTGAGCCACGATTAATCTTGGGAGACTTCAACTCTCACGGAACTGCCTGGGGGGAACCGTACGACGATAATCGTTCATCGTTGATATATGACCTTTGTAACAGCTTCAATATGACCGTTTTGAACACTGGGGAAACAACACGTGTACCTAATCCTCCTGCTAACCCAAGTGCTCTTGACCTCTCGCTTTGCTCGAATTCACTATCGTTAGATTGCAAGTGGAATGTAATCCAGGACCCCAACGGTAGTGACCACTTGCCAATCAAAATTTCTATCACCAATGGGTTGAATTCTTCTGAATCAATAAACATGGCATACGACCTCACAAGACACATTGACTGGAAAAAATATGCGGACGCGATTGCTCTAGCCATCAATTCCAGAGATGGTTTGCCTCCATTGGAGGAGTATAACTTCATTTCTCGTTTGATCTATGACAGCGCGGTTCGCGCTCAAACGAAACCCATCCCAGGTTCCACTATTCGTCGAAGGCCTCCCAATCCATGGTGGGATGGCCAATGTTCCAAGCTTTATGGAGATAAATCGAATGCATTTAAAGCTTTTCGGAAACGTGGAACCATTGAGAATTTTCAAACGTATTTGGACCTTGAAAATCAATTTAAAAACTTGATCAAAGGGAAAAAACGTGCTTATTGGCGAAATTTCGTGGGAGGTTTGTCACGAGAAACGTCAATGAAAAAATTATGGAAAGTGGCTCGAAACATGAGAAATTGCTCTTCATCCAATGAAAGCGAGGAATATTCACATCGATGGATTTTTAATTTTGCACGAAAGGTTTGTCCCGATTCCGCTCCTGTGCAAAAAATTGTTCGAGATATACCACAAGATAGGTGCGATCTTGATTCCGAGTTTTTGATGGTTGAATTCTCTCTTGCTCTCCTTTCATGTAACAATTCTGCTCCGGGATCGGATAGAATTAAGTTCAACTTGCTGAAAAATCTCCCTGATGTGGCGAAACACCGCTTGTTGAACTTATTCAATCGGTTTCTGGAGCATAATATTGTTCCAGATGATTGGAGACAAGTACGAGTTATAGCTATTCAAAAACCCGGAAAACCCGCGTCCGACTTCAATTCGTACCGCCCAATAGCAATGCTGTCTTGTATACGGAAATTGTTGGAGAAAATGATCTTGTTTCGCCTTGATCGATGGGTTGAAACGAATGGCCTACTCTCAGATACACAATATGGGTTCCGCAGGGGCAAGGGGACGAATGATTGTCTTGCGTTGCTTTCTTCAGAAATTCAAATGGCTTACGCCGAAAAAAACAAATGGCTTCAGTATTCTTGGACATAAAGGGGGCCTTTGATTCTGTTTCAATAGAGGTTTTGTCAGACAAATTACAATCTCGGGGTCTGCCGCCTCTATTGAATAATATGTTATATAACTTGCTTTGTGAGAAACATTTGAACTTTTCTCACGGAGATTCGGCAGTAAGTCGGGTCTCTTACATGGGACTCCCCCAGGGCTCATGTTTAAGCCCCCTTTTGTACAACTTCTACGTAAGCGACATTGACAATTGCCTTACACAAAATTGCAGCCTAAGACAACTTGCAGATGATGGAGTGGTGTCTGTCGTAGGATCAAACGAATCCGACCTGCAAGAATCCTTACAAGATACTTTGAACAATTTTTCAACCTGGGCCATTGGGCTAGGGATCGAATTCTCCACGGAGAAAACAGAGATGGTGGTTTTTTCTAGGAAGCATAAACCAGCAAAACCAAAGCTTCAACTTTTGGGTAAACCGATCACTCATGCTATGTCATTCAAGTATCTTGGGGTCTGGTTCGACTCTAAATGTACTTGGGGGGCCCATATTAGGTATCTGAGTAAAAAATGTCAACAAAGAATAAACTTTCTCCGTACAATTACCGGCACCTGGTGGGGAGCCCATCCAGAAGATCTTATAATGTTGTATCGAACAACTATTCTCTCAGTGATGGAGTATGGCAGTTTCTGTTTTCAATCAGCTGCCAAAACACACCTCATTAAACTCGAGCGAATTCAGTATCTTTGTCTCCGTATCGCGTTGGGATGTATGCCCTCAACGCATACCATGAGCCTCGAGGTTTTGGCAGGCCTACTCCCACTAAAAGATCGCTTCAATTTATTATCTCTTCGGTTCCTCATCCGGTGTAAGGTTATGAACCCATTGGTGATCGGAAATTTTGAGCAGCTGATCGAGCTAAATTTTCATTCTGGATTCATGAGCTCATATCATGAATTCGTCTCCATGCAGGTTAATCCTTCTTCGTATATTCCCAACCGTGTTTGTTTTCCTGACTACATCAATTCCTCTGTGCATTTTGATCTGTCCATGAAGCAGGATATCCATGGAACATCAGATTATCTTCGATCGAGGATCGTTCCAACGATCTTCGATGCAAAGTATGGGGATATCAATTGTGATAATATGTACTTTACTGATGGGTCCTCTATGAATGAGTCCACAGGATTTGGAGTGTTCAACGAATTTTTTAGCACCTCACACAGTCTTCAGAATCCTTGCTCAGTGTATATTGCTGAATTGGCAGCGATACACTGGGCGCTGGACAGCGTCGCCTCACGACCTGTTGAACACTATTACATTGTAACGGATAGTCTTAGCTCTTTCGAAGCTATCCGTTCAGTGAGGCCGGAAAAGCACTCGCCGTACTTCCTTGAGAGAATACGAGAAATTTTGAGTGCTTTATCCAGACGCTGTTATGTCATTACCTTTGTCTGGGTCCCTTCACATTGCTCAATTCTGGGTAATGAGAGGGCTGACTCATTAGCAAAGGTAGGTGCAATTGAAGGCGATATTTATCAGCGTCAAATCGCCTTCAATGAATTTTATTCTTTAGTCCGAAAAAATACCATAGTTAACTGGCAACGAAAATGGAACGAAGATGAATTGGGCCGGTGGCTCCACTCGATTATCCCTAAGGTTAGCCTCAAACCATGGTTCAAAAGTCTGGACTTGAGCCGGGACTTTATTCGCACCTTCTCCCGACTCATGTCCAATCACTGTTCGTTAGATGCGCTACTCTTTCGTATTAATCTTGCCGACAACAATCTTTGTGTTTGTGGCCAAGGTTACCACGACATCGAGCACGTTGTTTGGTCGTGCGAGCTGTATCTTGTCACCAGATCGAATTTAGTAGTCACCCTTCGGGCCCGAGGAAGGCAGCCCATGATGCCGGTGAGAGACGTGTTGGCTCGGTTAGACCTTGATTACATGTCCCAAATATATGTATTCCTTAAAGCTATCGATCTTCGTGTGTGATTGTCCTTATACCCTTAGTTTTTCCTTTTCCTTTTCCTTTGTGAGAGATCGGATCCCTTCTTAAGAATAAGATGAAATGTAAATACATATTAGATATAAGATAGGTTTAAGAATTTAGTGTGATGAGTGTGATTGAGAGTGTGAGTGTGATCATTGTCAACATATCCTCATATCCCCTCCTTTTCCTGAAGAAAATATGTCACCCTTCTAAACTCGAGTTGACCGCGAGTAATCGGTTTCCTATATTATTAACATTAGAATTATGGAAAAATGTATATATACTAGTAACAATACAGTAAGGAGTTCGGCTCCTTTAAACCTATGTAACTGAGCCTGTAAAAATAAACGATTTAAATAAAAAAAAAAAACATCATCATATACATCATACTTCGGACAGTTTGTTCCAATATCTTGAAATGCTTAATGTAATGATGATATAACTATAAAATTTCGGCATTGTTTTTCTTGCATTGCCGTATTATCACCGAGGTATACCGATTCATCGCATTATTGGCCGATACACCATCTCGTCTGTATCAACGTGGTCTGCCGTTCGATTTGGTGCAACGAGGTACATATAAAATAAATATAAATATAAAATTATAAAATTAGATAGAACATTGATTGTAATGGAGAATGATGAGGGATCTCCAGAAAAGGAGACCTCCGACTCTGAAACCAATTCAGAGTAAGTAAATGGGAAAAAACATAAACGAGTCCCTCCTACAGAATGTAGTTCGTCTGGGGACGAATCTGCTCATCCTACCAAGCCCCCCTCGAAAAAAATTGCCTCCTCCCTCCTCCCTGAACTCCCCAAAACTCCCACTCCTCCTCTCCCACCATCGATTTCATTTCCTTCTTCTGATATTTCCGAGCCAGTTCCAACCTCGTCCTCGTCTTCCTCTTCTGTTGTATCCTCTCCCCGTGTCAAGGTTTATCCAGAAGATGCACCTGGAACTAGTCCCTGGGTTGTTTTCTTCCGGCCCAAACCAAACGGAAAAGCACTGAATGTTATTCAGATCACGAAAGATCTGACAAGATACTACTCCTCCGTGATCGAAGTTTTAAAAGTTAGACCGAACAAATTGCGTGTTATCGTGAGTGACCGGAAACATGCAAACGGTATTGTGATCGACCAGAGGTTCACCCTAGAGTATCGTGTCTACGTGCCGTCCCATGACGTAGAAATCTCGGGGGTGGTAACTGAAACGGGTCTGACGTGTAAAATGATAAAAGAAGGATTTGGAAAATTTAAAAAACTCCCTTTGGTGAGTGTTAAAATCTTGGACTGCCGCCAACTAGGGAAAGTCTCCCAAGAAGGGGGAGAAACTAAATTCACGCCGTCCGACTCGTTTCGAGTAACTTTTGCTGGTTCCGCCCTTCCCGACTACGTCATGGTGGATAAATTGAGGCTGCCTATGCGACTCTTCGTGCCAAAGCCCATGACTTGCCAAAAATGCAAGTCAGTTGGCCACACTACTGTGCCACTTGCGGAGAGCAACATGTGGGCGAATCCTGCAGTGCGACTGAGCATAAGTGTCCATATTGCGGAGGAGCTCCACATGTACTCTCAGCTTGTGAAACTTACAAGAGTCGCTGGGAGAAACAGAAGCGCTCTTTAAAGGAACACTCGAAACGCACATTTGCGGAAATTTTAAAGGGCGCTTCTCCACTGGCCCAGCAACAACAACAACCAATCTCCACACACAATGTTTTCTCTACGTTGCCAGTTGATGAAATGGAAGCGGACACAGCTAGCGGGGGCACACCGCTTATTTTCAAAGGGAATCCCCGGCGCAAAAATGTGACCACTCCCAAAATTCAAGAACAAGTCCCCCCGGTGATACCCCCTGTTAGCTTGCCTAAAAAATCGAGTGCAGCGGACAAGCAAAATCAGGTTCCTCCTGGCTTCCGTGGGAATAGTTCATCTTTGAACAACCCAGCACTCGAGGGGACATCAAAAACCCCAACTGTCCCTGTTTTTCCGTCCAGTTCAACTTCCCAATCGGGATTTATAAAGTTGACTGACCTTGTGGATCAAATCTTCACGTGTTTTAATGTTTCCGACTCCATCAGAACCATTGTTATCTCAATGCTTCCAGTATTGAAGACAATTTTGCAACAATTGATGCAAACATGGCCCCTCCTTGCAATGATTATCTCTCTTGATGTCTAATTCAAATAGAGAGGTCGGAGATATCACTGTTTTACAGTGGAATTGTCGTAGTCTTATCCCTAAATTGGATACATTCAAATTTTTAATTCATAACTCCAATTGTGATGTTTTTGCTCTGTCCGAAACTTGGCTTTCTTCGCGAGATGATCTCTCTCTCCACGATTTTAATATTATACGCTTGGACCGTGATGACAGATACGGAGGGGTGCTATTGGGGATCAATAAGTACCACTCATTTTTTCGAATTGACCTTCCACCTATTGGAGGGATCGAAGCCCTCTGTATTGTCAGCTTGTATTGGCCTCCGAGAGCTGCGGTTAGCCACAAGCAACTTGTTGACATGTGCTCACTCCTTCCTGAGCCACGATTGATCTTGGGAGACTTCAACTCTCACGGAACTGCCTGGGGGGAACCGTACGACGATAATCGTTCATCGTTGATATATGACCTTTGTAATAGCTTCAATATGACCGTTTTGAACACTGGGGAAACAACACGTGTACCTAAACCTCCTGCTAACCCAAGTGCTCTTGACCTCTCGCTTTGCTCGAATTCACTATCGTTAGATTGCAAGTGGAATGTAATCCAGGACCCCAACGGTAGTGATCACTTGCCAATCAAAATTTCCATCACCATTGGGTCGAATTCTTCTGAATCTATAAACATGGCATATGACCTCACAAGACACATTGACTGGAAAAAATATGCGGACACGATTGCTCTAGCCATCAACTCCAGCGATGGTTTGCCTCCATTGGAGGAGTATAACTTCATTTCTCGTTTGATCTATGACAGCGCGGTTCGCGCTCAAACGAAACCCATCCCAGGTTCCACCATTTCCCGAAGGCCTCCCAATCTATGGTGGGATAGCCAATGTTCCAAGCTTTATGTAGAAAAATCGAATGCATTTAAAGCTTTTCGAAAACGTGGAACCCCTGAAAATTTTCAAACGTATTTAGCCCTTGAATATCAATTTAAATACTTAATCAAAGGGAAAAAACGTGCTTATTGGCGAAATTTCGTGGGAGGTTTGTCACGAGAAACGTCAATGAAAAAATTATGGAAAGTGGCTCGAAACATGAGAAATCGCTCTTCAACGAATGAAAGCGAAGAATATTCACATCGATGGATTTTTAATTTTGCACGGAAGGTTTGTCCTGATTCCGCTCCTGTGCAAAAAATTGTTCGAGATATACCACAAGGTAGGTGCGATCTTGATTCCGAGTTTTCGATGGTAGAATTCTCTCTTGCTCTACTCTCATGTAACAATTCTGCTCCGGGATCGGATAGAATTAAGTTCAACTTGCTGAAAAACCTCCCTGATGTGGCGAAACATCGCTTGTTGAATTTATTCAATCGGTTTCTGGAGAATAATATTGTTCCAGATGATTGGAGACAAGTACGAGTTATAGATATTCAAAAACCCGGAAAACCCGCGTCCGACTTCAATTCGTACCGCCCAATAGCAATGCTGTCTTGTATACGGAAATTGTTGGAGAAAATGATCTTGTTTCGCCTTGATCGATGGGTTGAAACCAATGGCCTACTCTCAGATACACAATATGGGTTCCTCAGGGGCAAGGGGACGAATGATTGTCTTGCGTTGCTTTCTTCAGAAATTCAAATGGCTTACGCCGAAAAAAAACAAATGGCTTCAGTATTCTTGGACATAAAGGGGGCCTTCGATTCTGTTTCAATAGAGGTTTTGTCGGACAAATTACACTCTCGGGGTCTGCCGCCTCTATTGAATAATATGTTATATAACATGCTTTGTGAGAAACATTTGAACTTTTCTCACGGAGATTCGGCAGTAAGTCGGGTCTCTTACATGGGCCTCCCCCAGGGCTCATGTTTAAGCCCCCTTTTGTACAACTTCTATGTAAGCGACATCGACAATTGCCTTACACAAAATTGCAGCCTAAGACAACTTGCAGATGATGGAGTGGTGTCTGTCGTAGGACCAAACGAATCCGACCTGCAAGGACCCTTACAAGATACTTTGAACAATTTTTCAGCCTGGGCCATTGGTCTAGGGATCGAATTCTCCACGGAGAAAACAGAGATGATGGTTTTTTCTAGGAAGCATAGACCAGCAAAACCAAAACTTCAACTTTTGGGTAAACCGATCACTCATGCTATGTCATTCAAGTATCTTGGGGTCTGGTTCGACTCCAAATGTTCTTGGGGGGCCCATATTAGGTATCTGAGTAAAAAATGCCAACAAAGAATAAACTTTCTCCGTACAATTACCGGCACCTGGTGGGGAGCCCATCCCGAAGATCTTATAATGTTGTATCGAACAACTATTCTCTCAGTGATGGAGTATGGCAGTTTCTGTTTTCAATCAGCTGCCAAAACACACCTCATTAAACTCGAGCGAATTCAGTATCTTTGTCTCCGTATCGCGTTGGGATGTATGCCCTCAACGCATACCATGAGTCTCGAGGTTTTGGCAGGCCTACTCCCACTAAAAGATCGCTTCAATTTATTATCTCTTCGGTTCTTCATCCGGTGTAAGGTTATGAACCCATTGGTGATCGGAAATTTTGAGCAGCTGATCGATCTAAATTTTCACTCCGGATTCATGAGTTCATATCATGAATTCATCTCCATGCAGGTTGATCCTTCTTCGTATATTCCCAACCGTGTTTGTTTCCCTGACTACATCAATTCCTCTGTGCATTTTGATCTGTCCATGAAGCAAGATATCCATGGATATTCAGATTACCAACGATCGAGGATCGCTCCAACGATCTTCGATGAAAAGTATGGGGGTATCAATTGTGATAATATGTACTTTACTGATGGGTCCACTATAAACGAGTCCACAGGATTTGGAGTGTTCAACGAATTTTTTAGCACCTCACACAGTCTTCAGAATCCTTGCTCAGTGTATATTGCTGAATTGGCAGCAATTCATTGGGCGCTGGACAGCGTCGCCTCACGACCTGTTGAACACTATTACATTGTAACGGATAGTCTTAGCTCTGTCGAAGCTATCCGTTCAGTGAGGCCGGAAAAGCACTCGCCGTACTTCCTTGAGAGAATACGAGAAATTTTGAGTGCTTTATCCAGACGCTGTTATGTCATTACCTTTATCTGGGTCCCTTCACATTTCTCCATTCCGGGTAATGAGAGGGCTGACTCATTAGCAAAGGTAGGTGCAATTGAAGGCGATATTTATCAGCGTCAAATCGCCTTCAATGAATTTTATTCTTTAGTCCGCGAAAATACCATCGCTAACTGGCAACGCAAATGGAATGAAGATGAATTGGGCCGGTGGTTTCACTCGATTATCCCTAAGGTTAGCCTCAAACCGTGGTTCAAAAGTCTAGACTTGAGTCGGGACTTTATTCGCACCTTCTCCCGACTCATGTCCAATCACTGTTCGTTAGACGCGTTACTCTTTCGTTTCAATCTGGCCGGTAGCAATCTCTGCATTTGTGGCCGAGGTTACCACGACATCGAACACGTTGTTTGGACGTGTGAGGTGTATCTTGTTGCCAGATCGAATTTAGAAAACTCCCTTCGGGATAGAGGAAGGCAGCCCAATGTGCCGGTGAGAGATGTGTTGGCTCGGTTAGACCTTGATTACATGTCCCATATATATGTTTTCCTTAAAGCTATAGATCTTCGTGTGTGATTGTCCCTACATCCTTATACCCTCCTTTCCTTCCTTTGCGGGTAATTCGTCCCCTTGCTATAAATAGTAGAATAAGTTGAAATGTAAATACACTATAGATATACGAATAGATTTAAGAAATGAGTGTTCATCAACATTGTTACGATTTCCTTATATCCCATCCTTCTCCTAAAAATATGTCACCATCCTAAACTCGAGTACACCGCGAGTAATCGGTTTTCCACCTTACTAACCATAGATCTAAGAAAATTGTTTATATATATATAGTTTTAAAATTATATTTAAGAATTCGGCTCCTTTAAACTTAACTAACTGAGCCTGTAAAAATAAACGAATTAATAAAAAAAAAAAAATAACTATAAAATTAATATCACAATTGCTTCTTTAGAGTAAACCCTTGGTTTCACTATCACTTCATTTGAGAAATTACATTTGAATTATAACATAGTAGGAAAAAATCCATACAAAATCTAAAATCCACTCATTATCGTTTGTGTTTGACGTTTGCTTAGCGTCAGCACGTAGAATTTACCCCTTATCAAGATTTAAATTTGTTTCATCAGATCTCATCATCGTTATGAGGTTACTGTGATTGCTTGGTAAGTATTTCGCAGTTAACTATAAAATATAAGCAAGTGTACCGTTCTGAATCATATTTTGGACACTCTTTTTAAATACAGCGCGGACTCGATTATATACAGTTTTTGATTTTTTTATTTGTTTTTCTTGCATGTATTTTTCGTTTTTTGAAAATAAAACAGGAATTTGAAACCTCACTTTACATGTAATAGCCACTTTAACTTCACCTCAACGTTGAAAGGTTACATTTCTTCTTGAAATAAGTCATATTTGGAATATAAAAAAATAGTTTATTTCCAAACTGTATATGATCAAGTCCAAAATTGTATATAATCGAATCACATATAATCGAGTCTGTATTTAATCGAGTCCGACCTGTAATTTGAAATGCTTTATTCCCTAATGATATAACTAAAGCGTTACTCTAAAGAATCCGTTGTGATATTAATTTTATAGTTATATCATCCGGGCATTAAGCATTTCAAGCTTTTTATAAAGAGTGTCCGAAATATGAAGCTGTCCGAAATATGATTCAGAACGGTTATGTAATTTTCGTTCAAAAAATTACAAAATAAAGTGTCCGAAATTTGAATTCAATCTGTTCGAAATTTGATTTTTTTATAAATGGTGTCCGAAGTTTGATTCTTATTCGCTTGATTTGAAAAGCATTTTATTTAATGACTAACTGACCCGGCAAACTTCGTCCCGCCCAAAATTTGTTTTTTTGTTATCAATCCCTTCAAACATTCACGTAGTAAGCGATCGATCGTGAGTTCAAAACTCAGGGCCCTCATTGACCATTTTTGTGTTGTTACAGAATAACTACGTCCACGCAACAATCATCAGCGATGGAGATCGATCCACGGTCGAAATAAGATCGATTCATCCATACAACTGCTCTGCTCTGCAAGAAACATCGGGCTACTGTTCTATAAATAACAAAATGATCAATTAACTGTCTCCGCTGTCCGGTCTAACTTGGATAATGGAAGAACAGATAGAAAACTCTTACGCCTAAATGGCTACTGTGTAAATGTACCATATGTAATGGTACAGAAGGAATACTGGCGAATGGCAACCGTGTAATGTACTAATTATAGATATGATAACCATGTGACATGTACACGATTAAAATTTGGCTCGGTTACCGCTAAAATGCTAATGAGCCTAAAATAAATAAATGGGATAAAAAAAAAAAAACATTCACGTTTTCTAACTATGAACGTTTTACTAAAAAAAAAATGTTCCTCCGTTACATGGAATAAATATTTTATACAGAAAATATGATAAAATAAAGACAGCTCTAAATCGGACAATTCCTTCCTCGAGTTCTGCTCTTATCAACACATTCGGCGATACTTTTTTATTGGTATAGACAGAAGAAGATATAGGAGTGCGTTTCATCGTGCGTAGAACATATGGGAATTTAATTTTCCGATTTTTCCCTTTTTCCTTCAGAATTTTCCGAAAATTTTTAATTGTCTTGTTTGGTTGGAATATATTAATATGTGAACCATTTTTATGGGACACCCTCTCCATTCCAGAGGAGGGAGGGGTGTCATACCATCATAGAAACATTTCTCATACCTAAAAACCCTCACATCCCAAATGAGGCTTGATTAGTTCTCGAGTTATGCAGAAGTTTGTGTTTGTGTGCCCCCTGTAATTTGCGTTTCATTTGTATGGCAGCCCCCCCTTATAGAGGGGGGTGGAGTGTTTAACCACCATGGAAACATTTATTGTACCCTAAACCTCCACATGCCAAATTTAATTCAGTTTGCTTGATTATTAATACCTTCATCTAACGCAAATAATACACAGCTGACTGTCTACTATCAGAATGTTCGCGGATTAAGGACTAAGACCAATGACATGCTTCTATCACTTCTCGCCTGTGACTTTGATGCAGTGGTACTTACAGAAACGTAGCTTCATTCTGGAATATCAAGTGCTGAATTATCAAGTAACTACGTATTGTATCGCTGTGATCGTAATTCACTCAGCAGTCACTTGTCCCGTGGCGGTGGTGTCTTGATTGCAGTGAAATTTGAGCTTAACTGTAGTTCGGTGCATCTAGTAGACTGTGAGAGTTTGGAGCAAACAGCCGTGCGCATCATTCTACCCCGGTTCTCATTGTTCATCTGTAGCATCTACATCCGCCCGAACAGTCATGTGGATACCTACGCCCGTCACGTTGAATCCATCCATCAAATTCAACAAATGGCCAACCCTGATGATGTGATCGTAATCCTCGGTGACTATAATCTCCCGAATCTAGTGTGGACCTTCGACGATGATTTCAATTCATTTTTACCTCTTAACGCATCTACGGAGCAGGAACTAGCATTAGTAGAACCAACACTGTCGTCTGGGTTATATCAAATTAACGACCTACTGAACGCCAACGGTAAGCTTCTTGACTTGACATTTGTTAACAACCCTGACCGTGTAAGTCTTGTCGACTACCTATCGGCGCTCCTCAAAGTGGACGATCACCATAAGCCGCTGGCTTTAATTGTTAACTTTTGTTCCCGAATGGAAGATGACTCTTCTTCTCGCTCTGAGCTTGATTTTTCTCGCTGTGACTATCATACTGTAAATAACAAAATTGCTTCTCTGGATTGGGACCGCATACTTGACCATACATCAGTTGACAATGCCGTATCTACATTCTATGAACAATTGAACGAAATTATTAGAGAAACAGTTCCGTTGAAGGCCCAGCGTTCTAGGAATTTTAATCAACCCTGGTGGACTCCACAGCTTCGAAATCTCCGCAATAGGCTGCGAAAAGCGAGAAAACGATTTCTTCACGACAAAACTCCAATACGCAGAAGAGAACTACACGAGGCCGAAGAAAAATACAAGAACTTGCAGCTTGAAAGCTTCCGCAAGTACATAAATGCTCTTCAAAGCACATTCAAACAAAATCCAACATCTTTCTGGAGTTTCGTACGGAACCGGAAGAACTTGACGCGGATACCGGACAAAATCGTTTATCAATCCAGCAACTCCGACTCACCACTTTCTTCTGCCAATCTCTTTGCCGAATTTTTCCAAAACATGTATGAAAGCAATTCATCTCAACCAACCCGCCAGTATATTGACAGTCTGCCATCTTACAATCTCCGTTTCCCAGTACTTGTGTTTGATGAAGATGTGGTGCATAAAGCACTCAGTTCAGTAGATGCAACAAAAGGACCCGGTCCGGATCTTATTCCCCCGGTCTTCATCAAGAACTGTGCAGCGATGCTCGCCAGACCAGTTTCTATGGTTTACAACCAATCTCTGCGCGAGGGTATTTTTCCCGAGACTTGGAAGCTTGCATTTATAACTCCAGTCCACAAGAAAGGCAGCTTTCACGATGTCGAAAACTATCGCCCGATATCGATTTTAAACTGCCTAGCAAAAGTGCTCGAGAGTCTAGTTCATGGTGCACTATGTCCGATTGTACAGCCTGTGATTTCAGAGTTCCAACACGGCTTCGTTAAAAAACGCGCAACCACCACGAACCTTATGGCATACACTCACATGCTAATCAACAAAATCGAGAAGCGGCAACAAGTTGATGCTGTTTACGTCGATTTCTCCAAAGCTTTTGACAAAGTACCCCACGACCTTGCTATTCTGAAAATGGATCGACTTGGTTTACCATCCTGGATCATAAACCTGCTAACCTCATACTTATCATCCCGCAAAGCTTTTGTCAAGGTCCACGGTACTAGATCCAACGAATTTACGATTCCATCTGGTGTGCCACAAGGAAGCATTCTTGGTCCTCTGATTTTTGTATTATTCGTTAACGATCTGTGCGAAAGGTTATGTTCGGAGAAAATTTTATATGCGGATGATTTGAAAATTTACCGAGTAATACATTCAAATTTAGACTGCTGCATACTGCAAGCTGACATTGAGCGATTAACGGTTTGGTGCCAGGAAAATGGAATGCATGTAAACGCTAAAAAATGCAAGGCCATCACATTTACGCGCTCTCGCTCCCCTATTGTACACGGATACATGTTGAATCTCTCGCCACTGCAGAGAGTCAATAGAATCAAAGATCTGGGAGTTCTTCTTGACAGCAAGCTGCGTTTCCATGAGCACGTCTCGGTCACAATTTCAAGAGCAAATGCGATGGTTGGATTTTTGAGACGCAACACAGCTCATTTCGATGACGTCTACGCTCTGAAGTCGTTGTACTGTGCTTTTGTTCGCAGCGTCTTGGAATACGCAGTACAAGTATGGGCCCCATATCACGCTGTACATATCCAGCGCATCGAACGTGTTCAGAAACGCTTCGTAAGGTATGCTCTACGTGGCCTGCCCTGGAATGATCCAACCAACCTACCACCCTATGAACAGCGCTGTGCACTTATTGGAATGCAAACCCTGGAAAGCCGACGATTGATGCTACAGAGAATTTTTATTTTCGATGTATTGACAGACAAAATTGACTGCAGCTATCTACTTCGAAACGTTAGCCTACACGCACCATCCCGACAGCTACGCCACCATCGAGTCCTGGCGATGCCTAATCACCGAACCATATATGGGCAAAATAATCCATTAGACGCTTGCTGCCGCGTCTTTAACGAGGTATCTGAACTGTTCGATTTTAATATTAGTAGGTTAATCTATAAGAATAGAATTAAGTCCCTATAAGCAGTCTGTACATCCATTAGGTCGAAGACGTTTGACATTAAATAAATTATTTTGATTAGTTCTTGAATTATGCAGAAATGTATGCTTCATTTCTATGGCAGACCCCCCCCTCAGAGAGAGGGGAGGAGTGTCTATTCACCATGGAAACGTTTCGTGTCCCCTAAAACATTCGCATGACAAATTTGGCTCCATTTGCTTGATTAGTTCTCGAATTATGCAGACATTTGTCTTTCATTTGTATAGCAGCTCCCCCTCAGAGAGGAGGGTGGAGTGTCAAACCACCGTAAAAACATTTACTGCACCCTGAAACTATCACATGCCAAATTTCGTTCCATTTGCTTGATTAGTTCTAGAGTAATACAGAAATTTGTGTTTCACTTGCATGGCAGCCCCCCCTTTGGAAGGGGGGGGGGGGCTGGAGTGTCTAACCATCATAGAAACATTTATTACACCCTTAAACCCCTATATGCCAAATTTGGTTTCATTTGCTTGATTAATTCTCGAGTTATGCAAAAATTTGTGTTTCATTTGTATGGCAGCCCCCCCCCTTAGAGAGAGGGGAGGGGTCTGGAAATATCAAAAGAACCTTCCCCGACCCCAAAAACTCCTACATACCAATTTTCATGTCGATCGGTTCAGTAGTTTCCATAAGAATCAGACAGACAGACAGACAGAAATCCATTTATATATATATATATATATATATATAGACTAATGTTTTCAATCAGATAGGTACCAAAGTAGAATGTTTAAAAGCTAATGGAATACTAAAGTACACAGCACCACCCGACACGGACGAAACGCGTATCATACAAAGCGATGCAACATTCACAGTAAACCGGTTCTCTACGCCTCTTCACAGATTCACTTGCATGAAACATTTCAAAAGCATATTCATCCATACTTCGTACAGCGTTTCCCAGTGTTGGTACGACTGCCCGCAGACAGAAAGGCACATTTATTTTGAATCATCTTTCGCCCTTCTATTCACTACCGTCATCGTCATCATCATCAGCATCAGCGTCATCAATGATTATCAGCAACTTGTCTCAGTAACTGACTGCAGCATTCTGTCTGTTCGTTTCTGCATTGGATACCAGCCACCCACCCACCGTCCTTCCGAAGCATTTGGCACAGCAAGGTGAAAAAACGAGCGTGTGTTGGTCCCGGTTCGGGGCACGCGCAAGCTCCACTTCGGCACCGATTCGTGTGCTGATGGCCGGACTGGCACGAGCAATCCTTGCAGCTCTATGCCCAGAGATTATTCCGGCTAGAGCTAGCTGGCGGACGACGAGTGATTCCGTCACGAGCTCCGAAGGCTCCCCTGATACTGAGGGTTGACGCAGCTCCGAATCTGGAGCATAATTTAGTTAGCATACAACTGTCGATGCAATGAACCTTTGCTCGAGCCCGGTACCCGGACTAGCAAGACGTATATTTGCCGGAACGACAAGGACTTCGCCCGCCTAGAGGACAGTGTACTAGAGAGGTTCCTAAACCTGTGTGTCTCGGTCGGCCGCGCGTGATCGCTCGCGTCAATCGATTTGCTCCCTCGGTATTTTTTCTTCTTTTTTATTTTCTTCTGCTTACCCCACTAGAATCCAGCACCGATGCTTTTCACTGGTGCCAACAACGTAGTAAGGAAGAATGAATGAATTGTTCCACACAAAGAAATCCTGGGAAATTCTTTTCATAGACTGACGGTGGGAAAAGTTTTTCTTTCGTTATTTAGAATGGTCGAGCAAGATTCGCCCATTATGGAGGACAAGTTTATGGTAACAGTGACTCTGACGAAGTAAAACTAATCTAGAGTTGTGAATTGAGAATGTTGTACCTCGGCTATACATGAGCCGTTGTACATAACGAACTCTGCCAGCCTGTATTGAAACCCTATATATAAAAAGTCCTCTGTGTGCATTCTGGATGCAGTATAATTAATTATTAAACAGTCTCTACACAGTGCGCCAACCTTTCTTCCGGAAAGAGTAGTTCCGTTTTGTCGGCAAATGTGCAGCAACGGACAAACGACAAAAGCAGGAGCAACGAAAACAATGGCCAGGCGCTCCTCCCGACAGCGCTCCTTTAAAGGAAAGTGTTGATTGAGACCACATGTGCGTGTTCATAAGCTTGTGTACAAGTGTGTGGGTGTGTAAATGTTGTATTTATTAAAGAAAGGCCATCCATCGTGTTGTTAGTAGGGTGGGTTCGAACGCGCGGGTGCCACATTGGAGGAACGGTGGAGCTAATTACTGGTCTCTCCACTTCCCCCACCGCCCGCAGCTTTTCCAGCTGCGTTGTCTTAACGGCATCGATTGTTTTCCCGGTTTATTATGTCGTTTGTGTGCTAGTATTGGTCAGAGTGAAGAAGATAACCTTGCTACCTGACTGATAAATAATGTGTGGAAGGTGTTTACGTGCACTGGGCACTGGAAAGTGAGGTCGCGTTTTGTAACGCAGGAAAATAGAACCGACAATCCTCTCGCTCCACCTGGGGAGGAATCCAATGAAACGAGAATCCATCAACTGAAGAGAGGTGCTTCTTCGATTGCAGACGCTAGCGAAGGTAAGTGGAGATTAACGAGGACGTTCGCGTTTGTGTTGTTTTCGCTGCGACTGACGAGAGAAACTATCGTAGCTTATAACAAACTAGATACCACTGTAAGGGACTACTTTTTACACTTTTTCAAAGATTTTTCCACTGTATGATATCATAACTTCCGTCGTAGTGGATGGATTTCAAATATTTTTCATATATATATATAACGTGAACGTGAATGTAAAGGCGATGTATCCCGAATATCCATGAATTCTATGAACAAAAAGGTTCGAAATATAAATTAGCTGAGGAATTCTCGCGTAACTTTTGAAAAGGTCCTAAGTAACAAATGTAAACAAATCGAGTTAATGGATGCACACCATTTTAGTTCTCAATCATTGAACGCATTGCGAAAACAACCGTTCAAGTATCTATCCTTTTCACCTTTTTATCACCGACACACAATATGTCCAATGTACAGATTCTAATTTTAAGCACTCAACTGTTACTTCGGACGCCACTTTCCTCTAACATTCGATACGTCCGAAGTAACAAAGCAATCAAAACAACACGAAGTCGCACTTCGGACATATTGAGTTTTTGTTATTTTCGAGTGTAGATACCGTTTTTAGTGTAATTCTACGAATGATAACAATAAAGATCTGCTTTTAGCACAAAGTACAAGTGTTTGGATCGTTGCTCAGTAGTTATTTTCAAATTTTCATCGTGCAACGTAATTTGTCCAATGTACAAAGCCGTCAGTCAAAACGTCCAATGTAACATTTTTCGCTCGGAGGCTTCAATTTCAAACTAAAATCACATTACAACAGTTTCGATTGGTTTTCCAGAGTTATTATTGGCTGATAGTGGTGAAAGTATTGATAAAGATCGATTCCTTTTGAAATAATTCGTGAAACAATGTTCCGGTCTTCAACTTCGTTTTTCTCGAGTTGATGTGAATGTTACATAGGACGTTTTCAAAAGTTACGCGAGAATTGTGTTTGACACTTTTGTATCTCAATCGAAATTAACTGATAAAAAAATCATATTGGTCATTCACGCGTTTACGCGAAACCAAGCATACTGCCCATGCATAGGTGACGTAACCACCAGTGATACGAAACGCATTTTTCTTGTTTTAAGCTGATCATGACTGGAAACGAGTTATATGGACTAATCTGTCTAAATTGTATTAATATTGACGTTCAAAAGTGACCCGGAAGGGTTTTATTATTTTTGTTATTTGATGATGCCAACCTTTCTCATGATCATACTCTTGAATAAAGTTTGATTCATTCAGAATCCGGAGTCATAAAAACAAATGTATCTCGGGTTAAAGGTAAAAACATGTCTTTTTATCTAAATATAGATAATTCATTGTCCTCTCGGAAAAAAAGTATAAAAAATATCCTTTTACAGTTTTGCTGAATTTTCCTACTTTTCTTCGGATACCCTCCATCAAAGTTTGGACTCACTGTTGGTCAACCTCAGCGGCCATTTTATTCCACGATCTCTTGATGTCTGCACTATCCAAAGTATCCAAAGTTCTCTTGATTTTCTGCAGTATCCAAAGTCTCTTTGGATCTTTGCAGTATTCAAAATCTCGCACAAATTCCGCAATACTGCTTCACAATTGCCCAACATTTTATGATTGGGCGGAATTGGGGGCAATTGGGAGGACTGAGATCTATTCCAATGTAATGGATCCCATTATCACGGGGAACCACTGAAGGACCGCTCGACTGTGGTGACACCTTACCAGATCTGACCAAAACTGGCCAAGACACTCAATCCTATATCTTCATTGACGAAAACCTTGGTCACATCTTGGCTTCCGTTCGTATGTTCCACTAAGACGAGTCCTCTGATCCATCAGAACAACACTTGCACGTTCACAAAAATTTTCCAGTACATCATACACAGTCGAATTAGCTACCTTCAGCAATTTGGTGATTTAAGTACTTCGGTTTTTGAATGTGGGTGTCCATAATCAAAATTCCTCTCTCGGCATCCATCCTGCACAACTTTTCCAAAACGAAACGAATCAGCGTGAAATTTTCACCGTCAAAAGATACAGGTTTCCCTAACAATTTGGTGTCAAAATATTTGAAATACGCCTTCTACGACCGCTGGTATAAAATTAACAGTGATTTTAGATTCTAACCAGAGCTGCAATTTGTCATTGTCACTGCATGTATTTGGGCTACTATGACGACCATTGCAACATTACCACCAAACGACGTGCAACAAAATATAAACCGACAAAACAAATTCCTCACTCTTCGATACTAAATAGTTTGTCAGAGTGTGTTGACGACCAATGCATGTTGCAAGTCAGTGCCATATGATCGTCAAGACGGGAAATACTATGCCACTTGATGTAATGGAAGTTTACACGTTTACCAGGGTACATTTGTTTACGTTGGGCTACCTGAATACCATTCTTACACGTTATCGCGTGTTCGACATAGTATTTACTTCAGTAAATACCGGCAACAACAACCGGAACGAAAATCGAACCTTTGCTCGATGAGAATAAAATACAGTCTCCGACAATCATCAATTCGATGCTGACAATTTTAACGCCTACTTGGTCGGTCAAAACGTATTGACGAAGCTCAGTAACAAGCAAATTGTTGCATCGTACTCCGTCAGTCACCATTTGACCAACATTTTTGTCAGTAGGATGCGACTAACGTGGATCGTCAGTTGTCAGTGACATTGATGGAAAAATGCAGCTCTGATTCTAACTGAATCAAATCCTAAGGGTAAATATCTAAAATGACCGCTTGTACCTTTAATCTTCAGCACAAGTATTCAAGCCATACTGCAGAGCATGTAATGCGAAAATGAAAATTTCAAATGGAAGTCCTGGTATCACACTTCGGACAATTACAAAAAGTAATAATTTTATATATATTTTGTTTTGTATATATTATAACATTTGTATTCAAAAACAATTACAAATATAATAACATACAACGATGATTTTTTTTAATGCGCATTTCATAACATTACATGTAAAAATGATCTTTTCGCTGAAATTACTTCGAGTTTCTGGTAATACGAATGAAAAAAAACTTCAAGTGCAAAGGGTAAAAAAATAAAAATGTAGTAAAACAATGCTATTTTCTCACTAAAAAGACAATTTGCGCAGTTTCGCGCTACGACGAAAGTATTCACTTGAAAGCTTATGTTTTTACCTAAATTTTGCATGTAGTCACAACATCGGCAACAAAACTTTTAAACTGATTTTCTATAACTTTTTTCACTATTTTTTTCCCAAAATATATATTTTCATTGAGGCTCATATGGCGTTAACCTCACGGGGCCGGGAGTTTAATATATCGACAATTTTTGCATTATGACTATGTTAGTAATTACAGTCTCCAATGTGTGGCCGACACGGGATACTTCCTATTAAGGGGCCACTGACCAATTTTTTTTTGTCATACTTACTATGATGGAATTTCACAATGTCTAATGAAGGAGATTTACTTTGTATAGTTTTTCTAACAACTTTTCCTTCGACGCCAAAAAATGTATTTTATTTAAAAAAAAAACAAAAAAAATCACTATGCCAAGCTTTGAAAAGTCATTAAAAAATCATATTTCAAGATATTGCGCTCAAATTTAGGATTTAACCCTTTGTTAGGTCGTGGAAAATTATATTTTTTTATCCCATCTCCCATCTTTTATCTCCAAGTCAAGTTCGTTCGTTTGATACACATATCTCAATCAACCTTTTTTTTTAGATGATATGGAATCAACTATTTTGTAGCGGCGGCCAAATAGGATTTTTCAAGATAAGTAGTTTTAAAATGACAGCAGAGATAAAGGTGTTTTATAAATACGGTCAGTTCCTATTGGTCAAATTTCTATTAATGTGGGACAACTCTACAAACACACAAACAGTTCAAGTTAAATAAAACCGTTTAATAAAGTAATTGGCTATTTTGTGATTGCGGCCATCTTAAATTTGCATTTTTCTTAAATAACTGTGTTCTACTAGTCAAGCCCTTTCGTTTGATATTTATATTAATGAGGTTTTGAGAAAATATAGTCCGCCATTTTATAGTGACAGCCATCTTGGGTTTGTATTTTTCATAAATAACTGTGTTCTACTAGTGAAACCCTTTCATTTGATACCCATATTAACGGGGTTTTGACATAAAATGTAGTCCGCCATTTTGTAGTGGCAGCCATCTTGGATTTGAATTTTTCATAAATAACCGTGTTCTACTACTCAAGCCCTTTCATTTGATACCCATATTAATGAAGTTTTGAGAAAATATATAGTCCTCCATTTTGTAGTGGCAGCCATTTTGGTTTTTTTTTTTCATAAATAACTGTGTTCTACTAGTCAAGCCCTTTCAATTGATACCCATATTGATGGGGTTTTGGAAAAACCCATATTGATAAGGTTTTGAGAAAATATGTAATCCGCCATTTTGTAGCGGCCGCCATCTTGGATTTTCAAGATCATGAAATACACAGTTTTATAATGACTACAGAGATAAAGGTGTGTTCCAAATTTCAGATCAATCGGTCAACAGGAAGGGTTTCAAATTTCTATTAATCTGGTAAAGCGTTACAGACAGACATGTTACGAACATACAAACATACAAACAGATTACAGGGCAAGCTAAATAAAACCGTTTAAAAACGGTGCACATAGAGTATCTTTCAAGAAGTTAGAACCACTCAAGTTTTAAAATTTTCAGCGATCAGGAAAAGCTCGTTTGAAACGAAGTGTAAATAGTGAGAAACATTAACTATTTTCGTTAATTTTATAAAGGAGGTGTTATGTTAAAAAAAAGCAAAGTAAATAAAAAGTAAAAAAGTAGAGGTAAAGTTAAAAAACACCGATACCTTGTTTGTTGTTTTTTTGAAGCATTACAAAAACAATGAAGGTTGCAATTTTTTTATAAACGAAAAAAGTTATTGTGTACCATTTTATCATTTGGACCGATATCTTTCGCATCTCTAAAAGCTTAAAAAAATAAGTGGTTCTATAGTTGAAGTGTAGAATCATATAAGTGTGTATCCTAAAAATTATGCTTTTGTTTTTCCCCTAAAAAATCGGCAAAATTTTTTCGAATGACCCTACACATCCCAAAATTAACGAAGTTTTACAGAAAGAGCATTGGTAGATTTTTGTAGTGCAGATTGATAATTAAACGAGGATAGATTTTTGTTTTTGAAAGTTAAGGGAACAGCATCAACAATCAGGCACTGATTATTTTGAGCGTTTATAGGATTGGCCATTTGAATTTAATTGTTCTATTCAGACGTGAAACATAAAAAAAACAAAACCGCTAGTGTTTCATAATTATAGAACCAAATGAAAAAAATCAGGAGTGGAACGAAGTATTCCAAAATCATTTGTTGCTGTTTTTGTGTATAAACTCCTGCGATTATTGGGTAATTGGACACCTGGTAACGAAATCCGGACGGTCTTCAGGGACTTGGGGTTTCTCAGATCATAACCTATTCACGAATTTGTGATGAATAATCTTATGAAGGGTAGATGTAGCTAACAAGCTGTATCATTATTTGAACGGACATTGAACTAAAAAGAGTTACGGATTAGAAACTACTTGTAATTCATGCAGAATCTATTTAAATTTTGGAAAGGTGTGATAGTTTCCCATCTGGTTCTTTATTTATGAATCATCGGAATTTTTTGTTTTTTTTTTAATTTTTAGCGCCCGAACAAAACAATAAAGTTCAAATGGCCGGTCTTACAAATGTTATTATGTCCTACACTATATACTCCATTTTAGTCGGAAGCTTAAAGAACATTCCAGCTTAAAAACTGAAACAGCTCAACCAGCTTATGTTGATTTATGATAGAAAATGTCCGATATTAGATACTCTAGTGATGTTTCTAACTAAACAACGATACAAATAACTTCACGGGCAATGTTAGGCAATAAACCAAAAATTGATTACATACTGCTATTACTAATAAAGCATTTTTATCAAGTAAAAACAGAGAATAGAAAATGAAAACGAATTTAAAATAGAATTTAGACGCAACATAATTTTATCCCCGAATTTTGTTTCTATGAAGAGAAGAAGTGTCCACGGACAACAGAAGGAGGGGTATAGAAAATGTCCACACTTGTCCACGGAAGGGGAGGGGGTGTCTAAACTCGAGCTTTTTCTGTCCACGTGGTATGTGGAGGACCCTTTTTTTTGTCCCATTTATTTATTTCAGGCTCATTGGCATTTTAGCTGTAACAGAGCCGAATTTTAATCGTGTACATGTCACATATTTATCATATCTATAATTAGCACATTTTCGGCGTTAGAGTATTCCCTTCTATACCATTCCATATGGTACACACATTTACACAGTAGCAGCCATTTAGGCGTAAGAGTTTTCTATCTGTTCTTCCATTATCCAGTTAGACCGGACAGCGGAGACAGTTGATTGATCATTGTTGAGTTATTTATAGAACAGCAGCCCGATGTGTCTTGGCAGAGCAGAGCAGTTGTATGGATGAATCGATCATATTTCGACCGTGGATCGATCTCCATCGCTGATGATTGTTGCGTGGACGTAGTTATTCTGTAACAACACAAAGATGGTCAATGAGGGCCCTGAGTTTCGAACTCACGATCGATCGCTTACTAAGCGAACGCGCAACCAATGTGGCTACGGAGGCCCCCGTGGAGGACCCTTATTGCCATCAATTTTTTTCAACTGTTTCAATAGTTAATTTTGTTTGTCAATGGTAAATATGTGTTATTCCTCATGTAAGGATTATGATCTCTGAAGTTGGAGTTGATTCGTCGCCTAGTTTCCACTGCCTTAGAAAGGGTTAATACACCATGCAATATATTATTGTTTTGCAATCAATCCACAAGTTTCTTCTGATAGAGACAAGATCACAAAGCGGAATTCATATGGTGTTCTTCTGATCTGTTGGTTTGAGAGAGGTTGAAACTGACCTCCGAATGTAAAATCTAAAAAAATGTGGCAGTCTATGCAACAAGTAAATTTTCATGCTTCAGGAACTCGATAGAACTTCTTGAACAAAGTTTGAGTTTTTTTCATGGGTATTCATTTATTTTCCAAATAAACTTTCTGATTTCTCATGACTGTAGTTAAAATCAATTCATTTCTTGAATAGAAAATTCTCAACTATACTTGATTCTTATTCATGATTTTATTCAATCAGAATGCACGAAACAATAAAATCTTACGGGTATGCTGAAAAACATATAAGATTCAAAACGAAATTCCATAGCAGATGAACTATTCTAATGTCGATAGCTGATCCTTTCCCAACCAATATTTGTCTACACAGCAGAAAGTATTTATGAACAGCTCTGCATATCTGGTAGAACCGATTGAAAAAAAAACGATTTTTTTCCTATGGCTGTACGACCTGTGGATCGTTGGAATTAAAACTATGCACGTGAATGGTAATATTGTTTAGCGAAAAAAAACCGAGTTCAACAAAAAACCGTAAATGTTTTACTTTGCCATTGCATTGAATGTGTTTATTCTAATTAAATGCAACAACTCATATCCAGTGTATAAAGCAATGATAGCAGGAGGCAATACTGGAGTATGATTCTCGACATATGATACAAGAGTTCTCTATGAAAACCAATACTTTCATATGTCATGTGTTTCATGTCTTTCATTAGCAGACGCAAAAGTACCTTTGCCATATTTGTAAAGGTAATAACACTTTGGGTAAGCTTTCCTGCTGTGCACTGACAACAGACTATTGAATTATCCCAGAGCGCGTGGTGATGGTTGAGCAACAAAACACATCTCTCCAACAAGGCTAGAATGCGTGTGAAGACCACTTATAAATCGATTCCGCCAAGCCCGCAACTAACGAGCCATTATTATATGAAACTTTCACTTCATCAACAAACCCATAAAATGAACGGCTTGAGCGAGCGGAAAAGTTATTCCGGCGTCGCGGAAGCGTTAAAACAACACAGAAAATGTTCTTCCCCATTCCACCCCCATCATCATCACATCATCCCAAAAGAACGCAAGCAGCACAAGTGAAGGGAGCGTATGGCGCAAGCAAGGATTTCACTTGATGTGCTTATTATTTACTGCAGATAAATATCCACAGTCTTCCCGACCTAGGCGAACCGACAGTCAATATTGGAAAGTCTTGAACGGAGATGCGCCCCCTGTTGTGATGTTGGGGAACATGCAGTTTTTCCTCGACGAGAGAATTGGAAATTAATTATTAATAATTAAAGGAAAATTAATAGCTAAACAACTTGAGCCTGACGCGAAATATCTACCGTAGAACGAATCGCTATCAGATTGATCTCTTCCGAAGGGAAGTTGTGTAACCATCCGGTGGGGTGAGGGGGGCGAGGGGTTGTGGACGATAATGGATTTTATTCAAACAGAAGCTAATATCGGGAAAGTTTGTTCCATGTCCCTGGCAGCTAGGGCATGTGGAGGAAAACAAGATGTGTAACAGGAAGGAGTCTCGCTGGAGTAAAACTTTTCCACTTGTTTCTTGTGTTTTATGGGATGGCGCTCTTCAGTCGAATATTACAAATGATTAACTGTTCTCCAGGACAAATTATTAGCGAAATAATAGGTTCACGGTGCTATGTTGAAAACACTAGCAGAATTTGGGGAATATGATAATGTGGGTTTGTTTCATCGCTAGTTTGTTTGCACCATTTCTTCGACCGGAAAACAAATTTGTGTTTTTATCGAAACTATCAGAAGTTGCGTTTGAAATCCGATCCATGTTTTGTTTTCAATTTCCAGTGCCTGCTCTCTGAAAAGATTACACATACACATGAAAAACAACACTGGGAGATTGTGGGAGATGTTATGATACCGTTCTGAATCATATTTCGGACGTTTAAGGCATTTGATACAGAAAACAGATCTAAACTTTATGCACAGCTATTATTTGGTTGATAATTTCATCAAATTAGTTCAATATGCTTTCAAGCTTTCTATTGTGGTTCCTATTGATTGAAAACATAAAAGATTATCGAATAAAAATGTTTTTCAATTGAAGCGAATTCGAATCAAATTTCGGACACTATTTATGAAACAAATCAAATTTCGGACAGAGTTAATTCGAATTTCGGACACTCTCTTTCCATAACGTTTTTTGTCGTTTAAGCTCAATTTACCTGTACAATTTCCTATACAATTACTAATGCAATAAAATCATCAAACATGCAAAAAAAACAACGAATTGCTCTGTCTAAAAAATGTACTGCAACCTTCCATGCACACACAAATGTCTTGAAATTGTCTATAACCATTGTATGCTTGTAAACTTGCAATCAAACTTTTATCACTTGTTTTTTTTGTAATTAACTTGAAATAATTTTCAACAACCTCTTTTGTGATAATTTCAACCATTTACCTCTTCTTCTATTTGCCCCCAAAACGCCTGTCGTTCATTGACGTTTCTTTATGCTGTAGCTTCATGATTTGAAATACCGTAAGGGTTACATTACCTTAATGATAATTATATATATATGATTTAAATTTATTTGTTGTTTAAAGTAATAAGATAATTCAAGGTTATCCGTTCCAGCTCAGTTCCCCTTTTTCTTTCCTCAAGTTTTTGGCGCTTCGTCATTTCAATCAACTTCTTCACAGGTTCTGCGTCTTTATTCAAAATATCCCAGAAATCGCTTGTGGCCACCAGGGTTACCATATCTACAGAATAATCTGTTTTTACATATTTTTCAGACGTTTTGAAACCAAGAATCTGTAGATACAGATCACAGATTTTTTAGGTTTTCATACAGATTTACAGATTTTTCAAAATAACGATCCAATATTAGTTATAGCTTGATCTCAATAATATTTTATCCCAATTCACCAATGTTATTCATATAGCATTCGGATTAGCCTGAATGAGAGTCATTTTGGCATTCATATGTAGCGTGTAATACTGCCTTCTCATGTTCAATCTAAGACGAAAAGATTCTGAAGTCTGCGTCATCGGCCAGCTTTACACCGTTTATCTTTTTCCTACTGAAGTACAGTGAATGCGATTTTTTACGTGGATACCATCAACTTTGTCAAATTCATTATAACTATGCCAACCAATGGTACTAAAGCTAATATTATGCTTCAAAATCTTATATATGAAACAAGGTTTTTCTCACGTACGTATAACTCATCGTCACAAGAGAACGGCTGATCAGATTTGAGTCGTCTATATATCGTTGTGTTTGTCTCCACTCAAATTAGAATGATAGAATACTTTGAAGAATATTTAAAAAGGAAAAATTCGAAAAAAAATAGCTGCGCATATGTACTGCAGTGAGAAGCTAGGTCAATCAAAACGGCTGTCAAAAAGATCCAATTGAAATGTCAAAAAAGATCCAATGATCAGGAGTGTTATTTTTCATACGATAATCAACACTATGAAAAAGGTATTGTTATCAAAAGCAAAAATAATTAAACTTATAACATGAACGATTGCATCTCTAAAAGAGCATCTTATATTGCAAGGTATCAGAACCTGACAGAATATAAATAACCTACGAATAACGCTTAGTTCACTGCAAGATTTTAATGTGGGAGCAAAATTCGACATTGGCGAATTTTGATACGTACATACATAGCAAAAGTGAAATGTTTTGGAGACGTTTTTTTCTAACGTCGGGGAACACAGCTTTGCTAGTGAAGCTGATCCGCTAGTCCTGGTGATGAATATAGCGGTAAAGCAATCTGCGCTTCATTTTGATGATGGACGTAATCTTCTGAGTCAACGGCTTAATTGTGGAGAAGGCATTACGGGTTCTCAAGAGGTTTCTTTTCCGGTTGAAATGTAACGATGTATTTGTAACCTGTAAATGTGTTTGAAAGGTTTGCTACACTTTTGGTTTTCAATAATTGAAACATCGTACTTACTCTACAGATACAGGAACCCTTACTCGGAACTAGTTTGTCGTCTCCGCAAAAATCGACCCAGCGCGTCTGTAAATACGTTTCCGAGGTAATACGATAAAAGTTAACGCGCACCTTTCACTCGTATTCGGGCAGCCTTTCATTCAGCAACGCATTTTTAATGTCCACTTTCCCTGATATAACATTTCGCCGAACGAACTAAAAACAAACGAAGTCACAGTCACGTAAATGTTTACTCCTGCGATTTGAAAACATCCGATAAAAAGTGGAAATTAGAGTTGCCAGATGTTTTGAAAGAAAGCCTGTAAAAATATGTGAAGATCTGTGTAAAAGTGTGCGGATCTGTAGAAATGTCTTTTAACGTTAATTTTCATAGATTCATTGATATTTTGTATAGGGTGTTAGGGTGACCATTTCCATTTTTAGGTGATCCGAAAAATATTTTTTTCCCCCACTTTTTCCCAAAATGTCTCTTTTCAAAAATTCATAACTTCAGAAACACTGAGCCGGTTTAGATTATCGACATATCTAAATGAAGCCAATGAGCTAGCTTTTCATTTAAAAATATTAAAGTTGCAAAAAAATGAATTTTATTTTCGTAATTATCGATTTTTTTTGTTTTTTATTGTATGATTGGCTTTGGACTAGAGGTCGCTAAATTTTTAATATTTTTCTTGAAAGATGAGGCTGCTTTACATGGGCAGAATACAACAAATACAACAAAATGAAGGCTCAAAGAGAGCTTTCCTTCATCGGATTTTTCGATTAGCGACACATTTGGCCTTTCATTTTTACCATTTTTATTTATATAGATAGATGGATAGATGATATAGGAATGCGTTGTTTTGCCTGAAAATCCATTTCCACTTTCGAACAAAGATAAACTTCGCTAGTGCAAATATCGAATGGCCTAACAACGCTCATAATGATGTAATTTTAGGTCATATGGAAATTCTATTTTCCAAATTTTCCGACATTCCTTCAGAGTTTTTCGAAAATTTTGCGGTTTTGCTCTCCACTATATTGATCTATGAGAAGAGACAAATACAACAAGATAAAGAAGGCTAAAATCGGGCCAACCTTCTTCGGGTTCTCCGCTTACGAACAGATTTGGCTTTCCATTTTTATTTGTATAGATGTATATAGGCTTACAGTGCGAGATTGAAGTGATGCTCACGAACTGGGATGAAAGATCCCCGTTATCGCTTGGATGTAGTCAATCTTAACATTACTCAAAGATGTTCAGTCAGGGCAGAATCAACTCATTGTCATTTGCTCAAAAGAGACCCCTCTAGGAGAGTCATTTTTAACACTCCTATACTCACTCATTGGTCTGTCAGACCGAGGAATCAATAATTCGTTCATTTCTCACAAAATATCAACACTACGACTTTGCGATTCTCTCTAGCTTCGTTATTCGTCGTTCGTCATCGTTTAGCGTATCGCATGTGCTGGTACAAAAAGGACGTGTGCTACTTTTTTAACAGTTTCGGTTTGACACACCAACGCGAGTATAGGAGTAACTTTTTTGGACAAGTGCCTTTTTTCATATTCTAGAATATTCTTGGATGAAATGTGTAAATTAATGTTGGTGGCGTGGAATATTTGTTGAATATAATGCGTAAGATCATTACCGGACTATTCTTATTTGATTTCAGTCCCTTTTGTAACTGGAATCAACGGATCCATATATTAACTATTCGTCGATATATTCGATATATTAGATTCATACGTTCAAAAGCTAAATATAAATGTTTGACTTTCGTATGGTTATTCGCTAAACATAATGGTCATACATATACACACTTGTGAAAGAATTACACTTGCGGAAGAATTGTAAACAGTAAAACTAATCGGCGGCTTATGTTAATTTTTAACAGTTACAGTTTCGGAGATATTTTTTTTTAAATGGACAACATCGACAAGAAAACAAGAAAAAGAAAAGGTAGTTCCTAGAAATCCTTTTATATCATCTTTTTATGCCCTATCTAAAAAAGGCATTGTATCTTAGTTTCCCAAGAATGCAGAGACAAAGAATATTAGAAATATGCAAACATTATATTCCAGAACCTTTATCATCTGATAATTACCTAGAGGGTCTTCATACATTCTTCTCTTCGATAAAAGACCCGAAAACACGCAATAACTGCATGAAATGCAAAAAATATGTTTGTTTCGAGCATTAAGTTATGCTATGTTATGATTCTTACTCCAATGAAACCACAATCGATTAATACGTTTTTATGCTTTTTATAGCTCATTATACTTCCATGAATTATATTCAGTTGCTTACTTTTAATCAATAACAGTGAAAAATTCGAATTTCGTTATTTGTGTTGGAGTATCAAAAATTACTCTGTTTTGAGGAGGCTGAATTAGATGACTATTAAAACATTATAAAGAGGAAGAAAACATATTTTTTGGTGTTTTTTCATTCAATAATATCCTCTTCTTCGAATAAATGCCAATAAAGCCGGAAAAATAAACAAAAGCAAAATTACAGAGAAGTTCAATTTTCGGTCTGTGACACCGTGCGCGAGTATACGTGTTATGATTTTGCACGCGAGTACAGGAGGGTTAAGGAAATTAGCGACGCACATGTTGCCGTCTACACGTTTGCTAAAAAATGATTCCCTTGGCGCTGGAAGCGCTAATTCGGTTTAGCTGTTTTGTCGCCGGCCGTTCTTGACATTATCGGAAAATTACAATCTGTTAAGTTTTACCAATCTCATCGATAGTTATTATAGGTTCTCGACTCTGTTCCCTCACTGTCATGAAATTTCGAAGTTTAGCTTAGTAAATGTATAGTATGTATAGTAAATGAATGCAATTTTTCATTCATCGTGAAGAATTGCATCGTCTCTTTCGTCTGCAATGATGTCAGGGCAAAAGTACTTATGAAATCATAAAAAACGTTGACGTGTACAAGTTATTGTTACCAAACAAAACGGACGCAAAGTGTTAATGAATGACTCAAGAAATAGGTCTAACGTCATGTGTATTGATATAAACTAAATATGAAAACTTTTTATGTATTAAAACTATGGAAACATGTCATAAAGAGAGTCAAATATATTTGATATGATGGATAGAGCCTCTCATTTTTCATAAACCTGTGAAATATTGTTATATCCAAAAAGTCTGCAATCACAATTAAAAGTATTTTACAGATACGTCTGTGAATTCACAAACATATCTGTAAATCTGGCATCTCTGGTGGTATGAGAATTTATTGGAAGAAATCACTTGAAAAAATGAATGAATTTGCTTGAAAATGAAGTGAATTGAGTCCGCACCACTTAGGTGAGAAGTGAAATAAAAAAATATTACGCATTTATTCTACAATGATAAGTTTGTCCAATTGGAGTTAATTTCTTCAATTGGAATTAATTTTGACGACATTGATATTTATGTTTCACCACTTTGTAAATAATAATGGATTTTCAGGAGGAAAATGAGAATGGACCGCCAAATTGTTGTCGTCCAATTCGAGTAAAGATTGTTCGATTTGAGCTGTCTTTATTATTTTGTATTCCTTTCCGGCCGTAGATCAATTTAACGGCGAGAAATTTATTTTTTTGAAAATTATTAAGGAAAAGGGAAAATTTTTGAAAAACTAATTTTCCATATTTTCTACAGTAATAAAAAAATTAAACTGCTTTCGAGCTTGGTAATCTGATAGAGTTAATTACTTCACACCACCGTAGATGTCGGAATTGTACATACGTCATCGCAAATTATAGATTGATTTTCATTTTCTATTCTAAAATGTTTAGACTTCAAAATTCATTCGACTCTAGCAGTGACAGATTCCAATTAAAAGATTGATCAATTAACACGTTTGTCGTTTCAAGAAACTCACGTTGGATTCAAGAAACTTTCCCAATTTAACAAGCATGAAAGAAGTATCGGAATCGTTTTCAGGTTTTTATGAAGGGGGATGGAAACCGTGCCTGAAAAAAGCTCCATAAAAAATTTCTGTTGGACAAAAATCAATTTCCGGAGAAGAAAGAACAGTACAGTACAGGAACATATTGGCTTGTTCGGACTTCATTTACTAGTGTCGCAGACGCCAAATGTCTTAAAATTGCATGACATGTCGAGATTTACAGTCATCTAGAAAATTGTTTTGTGACAGTAGATCTCGACGTTTCATACAGTTTTAAGACATGAAAATTTTAAGACATTGGCATAAAAAAAATCGAAAATACCATTTTCATGTGAAACTAGCTGACCCGGCAAACTTTTTCTTGCCCAAAATTTATTTCTCGTTATGAAATCCACGTTTTCTTAATAAGCGCACGTTCATGGGTCCAATCGCAGATTTGTTCATTAATTGATCTTCTAATCTACTCTTTAAAATTATTTTTTACTATAAAATTTCAGTACTTCTACCAAAACTCTACATTATAATATCAGATTATTTTCAAACACAATTCTCGTGCAAGTTTTTTCATCCACTTGCAAATAACATGTTTCCGATAAATTGTATATTGTTTAACATGTCTCCGATAAATGGAATAAATGCTTGATACGGAAAATGTGATAGAATGAAGACAGCCCTTTATTGGACAATTCCTTCCTCGAGTTTTGCTCTTATCAATACATTCGACGATTCATTTTTATTTACATAGATAGAAGACGATATAGGGATGTGTTTTATCACATTAAAATCCATTTCCAGTTTCGAACGAAGATCTATTTCGCTACCGCAAACATCAAATGAACTAACAACGCTTGTCAATATGTAATTGTAGAACACATGCGAATTGAATTTTTCGAATTTTCCCATTTTCCTTCAGAGTTTTCCGAAAATTTTCAATTGTCATGTTTGGTTGGAATATGTTTGGTTGAAATATGTGCGTTATTTTCATGGGACCCCCTCTCTTTTCCAGAGGAGGAAGGGGTGTCATACCATTATAGAAACATTTCTCCTACCCAAAAACTCTCCCATCTCAAGTTTGGCTCCGTTTGCTTGAATATCTCTCGAGTTGCGCAGAAGTTTGTGTTTCATTTTTATGGCAGCCCCATGCCCTTAGAGAGGGGGTAAGTGTATCGAGCCACCATAGAAACGTTTCGGGTCCCCTAAACCCTCCACATGCCAAATATAGCTCGATTTGCTTGATTAATTCTAGAGTTATGCAGAAATTTGTGTTTACTTCATATGGCAGCCCCGCTTAGAAAGGTGGGAGGAGTGTTGAACCACCTCAGAAATGTTTCTTGTCCCCTAAAACCTCCATATGCCAAATTTGGTTCCGTTTGCTTGATTAGTTTTCGAGTTATGCAGGAATTTGTGTTTCATTTGTATAACAGCCTCCCATTAGAGAGGGGGGTGGAGTGTCTATCCACCATAGAAACATTTATTGCACCCTATAACCTCCACGCACTGTATTTGGTTCCGTTTGCTTGATTCGTCCGCGCTAGTTTGGTTATAGTCTAGAAATTTGAAAAAAGTCGATTTTTTATTCATTTTTCTGAAGTTAAACCATTTTACTACGGTAGTGTGCTCCATCGGAGTGCTACCGCTGAAAAGTATGCGTATCGATGTGCAGTATCACCCTAATATCGCCTGTAGACGACACTCGTAGAGAAAGGTTTAAACATTCAAGTATGACCGGAAGGCTACCGCGAGAGAAATTTCCGTTTATATTTATATTTTGACATGTGACCAGTCTGGAAAACGGTCAACACTTTTTATGACAATCACATAGCTCTCTTGCGCAAAATTCATTGCTCAATATATACTGTAAACGTGGCCATGAGTGCACTGCCTCGGCTGTAACAGTTAGAGCAGAAGAGCGGTGGAAATATGCCATATTCATTCTCCCGTCCATGGTCATAACTATTCTCTGATTCCGGCTCATTTGATTTTAGTTTGAATGTCATTTGACTGTCAATGATTTGAATGTCAGTTAAACTATGGACGATCAGTTCACAAGAAACAATGCCTGAATAATTTCATAACAAATTAGAGGCGAATTAAACATATCGAATCATTGCAAATCTGCCGATTTTTGAACAAATGTCAACTTTTTTTTACGCTCCGTCCAAAGTTTATGTCACGCAGTTACCATATGACCATGCTAATTTGTTAAATAGTCCACTAGTTTAGTACTTTAGTACGATCAGTTAAATTTGGAAGGTTATTTAATGATCGGATTGTGAGGTGCGTGGAAGATAGATCAAATGCACAATACCCTACCCCTCGCACCTGACAGTATAACAGTGATGTTGGTGTTATATCATAGCAGCAGTAGTAGCATACATCTCCACATTATTTCGCTCCTTCAGCATATAACGGTGGAATAGATAAGCCACACTTAATATTTCCTCTCTGTATCGGATGATTTCCTTGTACTGCCCATGTTTGTATAGGTGACGTAACCACCAACACCACTCAGTGATATAACATGCTTTTTTCTTGTTTTTAGCTGAATAATCATGACTGGAAACAATTTATATTGATTAATCTTTCTCTATTCAACAAATATTAACAGTCAAAAGTGATTTGGGCAGTGTAGGATTATACAAACAGCATTGAGGAACCCTTCCAGTGAATATCAGAAGTTTCATACGGATGACAGTAGTTACACGAATTGTTCATATCAAAACAACGGTCAAACTTATCCATATCAATTACCTATGTGTTGAATGAACGTTTTAAGCGGTGAACGCTCCCGGTGAATACTGTTTGATAGCGGAATGATGACCGTCAAATGAATGGAAAGAACAAATATCAAGGTGTTATACGATATTTTTAAGTTTGACAGTCGGTTGAATATTCATTTTATGGTGTTCATTAATAACACATGCGTCTCCATAAATAGTCGTATTATTTATTTACAGCCATTCCATGCCAAACCGATAAAGGGGTTCTCAGATTTTCATGAAAAGTGGTTGTTTTGTACCTTTTCATAGAATATTGGACCCGTATTTTTTTTTATCAAGGTGCCCATTTCCATTTAAGGGTGGTCCGAAAATTGAACTTTTCTATTGAGGATTACAAAAAAATACATATACCTTTTTGAATTTATGTGTGTTCTCCAAGTCAAGCCATTCAGACATTTTGTACCGGCGGCCAAATTGGATTTTTCAAGATAATGGAATACACAGTATATACAGTATTATAAGAGGTTTGTGCCCAATTTCAGACCATTAAGTCAAAAGGAACGTGGTCAAATTTTTATTAATATTAATTTATTATTACGCGTTCGCTCACCAAGCGATCGATCGTGAGTTCAAACTCAGGGCCCTCAATTGACCATCTTTGTGTTGTTATAGAATAACTACGTCCACGTAACCATCATCAGCGATGGAAATCGATCCACGGTGGAACAAAGATCTGCTGTTCTATAAATAGGCCAACAATAATCAATATCAACTGTCTCCGCTGAATCAAATTCCTTCTTACTAACAATAGAATAAGTTGAAATGTAAATACATATTAGATATAAGATAGGCTTAAGAATTGAGTATGATGAATGTGAGTATGAACATTGTCAACATATCCTTATATCCCTTCCTTTTCCTGAAAAAAAATGTCACCCTTCTAAACTCGAGCAAACTGCGAATAATCGGTTCTCTTCTTCATTAACATTAGACTTAATGAAAAATGTTTATATATTATACTTGTAATAATACAGATAGGAGTTTGGCTCCTTTAAACTTATGTAACTGAGCCTGTAAAAAAACTGTCTCCGCTGTCCGGTCTGCTGAACAATGGAAGAACATTCAACAACAACAAGAATTCTCTTACGCCTAAATAGCTACTAATGTGTAATTTAGCATAATGTAATGGACACCTTACACGATCAAACTGATTGACAATAAGTGTCTTCAATATCGTGACAGCTAGGCTTTCGACATTCGATCTAACCTCAATCAATATTTTGCCACCTTACACGGTCAATATCGCCCTCAACCCGAGACAACGAAAATATCCGCGATGGCTAGTGGCGACATTCGAGTTTGGGATCCAAACTATTCTCCATCAGATTAGAAGGCTAAAAGGCAATTTTCAATTGGTAAAATTTGAATGAAAATATCTACTTGGTATTATTTAATTAGTTGAAGCGCGTAGTCCTAACTCTAACTTAACCTATTTTCTATGAATTTTCAGATATTCCTACTAAAATTTATTATTATTATATAACGTCAGTTTCAGATACAATTTTTGTATGGGATTTTCTCACCACTTGCAGAAAAAAAGTGATTTGCATTCACATAGAATACTAATTTGATTTGAAAAAGTTAATTTTCATTAATAATTTACACTTTAAAACTCGTTTTTCCTTCTCAAAAACAAATCATAATACTCGCTTCACAAATACACACTGATCCTTTCAGTTTCAGGGATGCCAGATTATTTTAGATTGCGAAAATATATGCAAATTATATTATCTGCAAGCAAATGTTTTTATTCGATAAATGAGACTATGACAGTAGAACCCCGATTATCTGTATCTGTATCTGTATCTATTTCTGTATTGATAAAACATAGTTTCTATATTTAAACATCATCCCGACTATTCGTGGATAATCGGGATTCTACTGTAACTTGAATTAACACGTGATTTTTTTTCACCTGTGATTTTCCCAGATCTTCTCATTCTCCAAATTTTATAGCGGAGTGTGAAGAAACACACAACTTAGACCCCGCTCGCTAGCGCAAAGAATGACCGAGTTCAATGTTAAAAAATTCCTAAGACGTTGTTAATTTTCATTCACTCTCTCACCATCACATTGTCAGTTTACTTTGAGGTTTTGATTTTTATCGCGAAAAGTACTGTATTTTGCTATTTTAGGTACAGTAATTTACATTTAATGCGACATTTTTCTAATTGGACAGACCTGTATGCGACACGTTTAGTTAGAAATTTTTGTAAACATCGAGTTCGGGCCCAAATTATGGCCCCACATTGAAATTTGCCGCCAGACGTCGACGCTGTACCACTCTCATCTTCAATGTCCAATTACAGGTCAAATCGCCTCCAATGCGACACTGAGTTGTTCCTCGGCATGTCGCATTAAATGTAAATTACTGTATCAGTTTTCCAAACCAAAAGCTTTCATTTATGATTTCTACAATTTCAGAAGTTTATAAATTTTAATTGCAATCGCAAAAAAGACTAACAAACATTAAATGTCCGCTTGCAAATCTGGCAACTCAGTCTGGAAGTCCATGAGGTAAAACGTCATCATCATGCATCCATATGAAATGTCACGATATTGATGCCCGAAAATCAGAAAATCCGGATTTCTGCGTTGTCGGCCATGTTCAGCTGTCATTATGCTCTCAAATGTCATCATATTGTCAATAAATTTGACCGTGTAAGGTCCGCTTAATGGAACAGAAAACTTAATTCCAAAATGGCTACTACTAACTACAGGCTAAACTTCACCAGCAGCTTTAAAAAATCGTGTTCGGTACACATTTTGAAAAAAAACCTTTTTTTTGTGCGGTAGATAGGGACCGCATAAAAAAAGTTTCCCTCAAGAAAATAACTCAAATCCACGCCATTCACCGTTCAATTTTCATTTTGTTTCCCTGCTTTGCGATGGAACACTTTACCTTTTCGGTTGCGCGTGGCTGTTTTGTGCTTTTGGTTGCATGTCGAAACGTGTTGCTGTTAGAAATCATGTCATGCAAAAACTTAAAAAAACTTAGATCAATTGATGAGGGAAGAGGAATGATTTCAGACGTGGATATTTGAGACGCAAATATGCTTTTTTCGCACTGAAATGCATATTAACCATAAAAAAACTAAATGGACGAAAACTTCGTCAAATATGCTTCTTTTCATACACCACACAAAAAAAATCGCACAAAAAAACCGCACAAGAACAGAAAATCTCACAAAAAAAATCGCAAAAGAAAATTCGAACAAAAAAAAAACCGCACAAAAACGGGTTTTACTGTACTGTGTAATTTACAATTTATAGAAACATTAACATATGTACATGTACACTATTAAAATCCGGCTATGTTACAGATAAAATGTTAATGAGCCTAATAAATAAATAAATGGGATAAAAAAACTCTACAGACATACAAACATACATATTGTTGTACACAGCTTCGCTGTGACAACGCACCTCTATCAAAACCCCATGTACCACAAGGTAACGCACAGTAACATAACATAGGGATCAGAAGGGGTATTATGAGATTAAAGAAAGGCAGATAAAGGAAATTCAAATTCAATAGCGGAAATTCAAATAAAGACGCCAGTGATAGAAGTCGTAGATAGAAGAGAATTGTAGAGATTGGAAAGCTAGATACGAAAACTGTGTTGAATCATTATATTATTTAAGGTATTTCGGTGTGCATTTTCTAAATTGCCTATATTTAAGAATATCTTCGATTTAGATTGATTGAAGTCGAGAAGAGAGGAGGAAAGAAGCAGAAACTTCAAATCAGGAATTACTAAGAATCTACAAACGTAAGAAATGATTAATTTCGATATCTATGAAGTAATGTAATATGTAATATTGTTGTAGGGAAATTTTAATATATTATCACCAAGAAATATTAAAATTACGGAAATTGTTTCGATTCGTTGCTGAAGCAACACATATAAACAGGTCAAGTTGAATGAAACCTCTCAAAAAAGTAATTGGCTATTTTGTTACAGTGGCCATCTTGGATTTGAATTTTCCAAAAATAGCTGAGATCTACTGGTCAAGCCCCTTCACTTGTTACCCATTTTGATGGGGTTTGTTTTGAGAAAATGCGAAATCCGCCATTTTATGGTGGCGGCCATTTTGGATTCGCATTTTTCATAAATAACTGTTTTCTACTAGTTACTCTCTTTCATTCGATACCCATATTAATGGGGTTTTGAGAAAATATCTAATCCGCCATTCTGTGGTGGCGGTCATTTTGGATTTGCATTCCTCATGAATAACTGTGTATTCTCCTAGTCAAGCCATTTTATTTGATATCCATATTGATATGTTTATGGAGTTTTGAGAAAATGTGTAATCCACCATTTTGTAGCGGCCACCATCTTGTATTTTTTAAATCATGAAAACGCAATTGACGAATTTACGCAAAGCTGAATCAGCTCATGCGACATCTATATTAGATCTCAGAACCACAAAAGTGAGAGTGTTTGTTTATTTTACGCACTGCAAAGCAAGATTCGGTTGTGATTATTCATTTTATTTCGATTTAGATTCATTTCAGCCATTGAATGTCGTCAGTATATGGTAAGAATGTTGGAGTTTTGTATATTTACGATGGTTTCAACACGCGATTTGACATATATATTTGAGTCATATATAATCTTCGAAAATTTTAATTTTGATAATGCGCATCGGTTGGGGGTCTCCGTAGCTACATTGGTTGCGCGTTCGCTTGGTAAGCGATCGATCGTGAGTTCAAAACTCAGGGCCCTCATTGACCATCTTTGTGTTGTTACAGAATAACTACGTCCACGCAACAATCATCAGCGATGGAGATCGATCCACGGTCGAAATAAGATCGATTCATCCATACAACTGCTCTGCTCTGCCAGACACATCGGACTACTGTTCTATAAATAACTCAACAATGATCAATCAACTGTCTCCGCTGTCCGGTGGTCCAACTGGATAATGGAAGAACAGAAAGAATACTCTTACGCCTAAATGGCTACTGTGTGAATGTACCATATGTAATGGTATAGAAGGAATACTGGCGAATGGCAACTGTGTAATGTACTAATTATAGATATGATAACCATGTGACATGTACACGATTAAAATTCGGCTCTGTTACAGCAAAAATGCTAATGAGCCTTAAATAAATAAATGGGATAAAAAAAATGCGCATCGGTTATTGATACTATGGATAATTGCGATGAAATCGATATCATATCAAATTAGCTGATATCATTGATTATGTAGGGGCCGATACGAGAAGGATTTGCAGTATTTTTAGCGCAAAACACCTTATTCATTGTTTACTTAGTTGAAAAAAAATAAGTTACAATACTTATAACAAGCCATTCCTCGTAATATACATAGCACATTGTGAAATGATGAATTTCTAACCTTTTCAGCGTGGAAAAAATACTTAAATACGGGAAATTTGGAGGAAATTTCGTATTTTTCTAACAAATTTAAACGAATTTCATATTAAAAAAAAACAAAACATCCTCATTTTACTCGCTGCGTCATCTGGCTGTAAGTCCAACGTAAATTCGTCAATTTTATAATGACTGCAGAGATAAGGGTGCGTTCCAAATTTCAGATCAATCTGTCAACAGGAAGGTGTGAAAATTTCTATTAATGTGGTGAAGCGCTACAGACAAACGTGTTACAATATTTTGTGTCTAATATTTTGCTATAAATAAGAAATATACCACTTTTCACGAAAATCTGAGAGCCGCTTTAGCATGGAATGGCTGTTTATTTATTTAGAATGATTCCAAAGTAACGAAACTCTTCAAACACAAGGTGCCTACAATAATAAATCAACAGTCAATAGTTATGCTACCAAACAAATAAGTGATCACTTTACCCCCACTACCCCTATATGTCTCATTTTTAATTTCGTAGAGTGACCTCCTAAATAGAAGACGCAGTCCTCCGTTAGAATTATTTTGCATCTTGAAAACGCAGGTCCTCGCACATTTCGATAAACAGAAGACTTTTTAGGAGATCAAAACATCGAGTTGATAGGACATTCACCGTATGTCTGCAAATCAGTTTCTAATGAACTCTTTCTGTTACTCGGTGCCAAAGCACTTTATGTTCAATGTGGTACAAGTGCTTCAAAAATTGTTTTGAGGGCATGCAAGAGTATAATGGAGAATATTTTGTTAAATAATAAAGCCATTTTTAATACCAAACACGTGTTTTCTTTAATTTGAGAAAACTCTGCTAAATTACTTTCAAATAATTTCACAATTATTAGAACAATGCTCTGCGAATATCGTTGTGTTAATGAGGCTAAGTTATTGCACCAAACAAAACCGCCGTTATTCACATCCTGCAGATGTGGGAGGTATAATAAATAAAACAGGATTCAATATTCTGAGTGGGCGTTACGCACGTGATACCAGATACTGTCGCAAAACCACTTGATTATGGTGAGAGGCGCTTATGGTGTGAATGGCGTTCCACCTACATTACATTTTTATCCCATGTAGACTATAACGCGAGGCAGAATGTGCGTACGCTCTTGCATCTGCAAAAAGCACGCTTATCATTAATGCAAATTCTAGGACTATCGGAGGATTCCTCTCCACTTATCGACTGTTCCATTCGCCGGAGACATTTGCACCCGGGGCCTCAGGTGCGGTCCATTTACTGGCAGAACTCGTTTCTTACATCAGTCCTTTTTCCTACTTTGTTGGTCCCACCGGGCAGATCAAGTACACGACCACGTGCCATCAGTATATATTCGACGTGACTTTTAGTAAGCTCTCCTTTTCATGCTCTGGTGAAAGCTTTCCTTCTTGACTTTGTATCCGAATGACAGCTTCGCTTCGTGAGATGAACATTATGAAAATATGATTGGAAAATTATCCCAATGAGATGAAGGTTGTTTTTCCTGCTTGAAAGGTACTTTGTTGGATGAACATCCCTGCAACCATGTTTAGTGTGACGAATGGAAATGGTCCCATGCTAACACAATATCATCGCATCAAAACGGTCGCTTCAAGACAGGGTTTTGACAATTAAAATTTCATTAATATGACTTCATTGCAGTTCAGGTTAATTGACATTTATTGATTTCATAATATAAGGTGTAGTAAAAAGAAAATAATTTATTTCAATTATTTTCCAATAGGGCACTCAATTTGTATATCGCAATCCTCAAGTGCGACAAGATTACGTTAGGTGATAGATAAGATACTCAACACAGCCCTTAAACATTTTTAAATTGACTTGATTCAGTATTGTTTGAGGGCGCATTACAGATGAGCACCAGAAAAGAGTAATGCGCCATATTTTACAGTTTCACTTCGATGAAGCAGAAATATCCAGGCGGGTGTAAATGTAATTTTTGGGATAAGAAAATTCCCTGCTTGTTTTCGTCTTTTTTTTTTTAATGTACACGAGTGCTTTGTCTGTTCTCTAACCAAGCCGTGTTCTGCTCAAAGCTACCAACCTTCATCATTATTCCTTAACTTTAGGTGACCAATTATCATCGACACTCTCATCCAAAAGCAAGAGCGGAATCGTTCAATTTTCAATTAAGATTTTTAATTTAGATTATTTTATTTCATTTCCCGCCACACTTTTGTCTCGCTGGAATCTTCCTCTCGTCCCGACAAAAGCATCATCCCTCACATTGTCATCGCTAACGTTATGGCATCCTGTTTCCAGCTTTTTCCGGATACCTTGCATCAACCAATCCGAGCACCAGCCGGAAGTCCAAAGCCAGGGAAGCGTAGAAAGAGCTCAGGAAATAGAACATTTTCTGTTTATTTAAGATTTACATTCCATTTCATTCCGCTTCGGTTGAAATTTACTCTCGGAGCCGTTGAGGACGAAAAATGGCCCAGATTATGTCAATCGAGAACACGGAAGGACTTTGGGAAAGTTTGTCATCGACGAAGATCAGCAACCTCCTCTCTGAATTGAGTTTGGCTGGCTGGGCGGGCTATCTTTAGGAGCGCCCGAAAAATGACTGAGTCGAAATTTGGCGTTGCTTCTTCACTGAACAAAATGCTGAGTTATCCTCGTGCCAGCGGTAAGCGAAGCTGACAAATGATTAACCTCGACCTCGAAGTGCCACCAGAGGGGGTGTGAACTAGCAAACCACGCGATGTGCCAAGTGTTGCAACCCTCGTTGATTCCTTGCGCGGAGATTAATTGTCTATCGTTAGCTGGATAAATTAGCAAATTGTCATGTCTACGATGGAAGTAAATGGCACTCCCTGGCTGTGAACTGTTCAAAAGTGGTGGATTTCAGACCGTGATGCATTGCCTGGGCTTTCCACGAAGATGCTTTGTCGCGAAATATTTGAACTGAAATTTAGCTAATGCTGGCCCCTGAATGGGATGTAGTTTATACTCTTAGTCATTTGACTTTGCTCCTCCTGTGCATTTTTCATTTATATTTTTTGGCTGTCTCCGTTGGCTCCATCTGAATAACTGCAATCGTGCTTTCTAAGAATATGAATATTAGCAAGTTCATGGCGAACATAATATTCACAGGAGTCTCAATGGAATCCTATAACATATCAAACTTGATCGAGAAAACATTAAAAGCATCATAATGATCAACCAAATTTGCTGTTAGAGGAATTTGAGAAGCCGTAGGAAGAAGTTGATCAACATTAGGGTAAATGATCTTTGTTTGTCCGATTTGGGGTGTTTTTACGCAACTAGTAAATGCAAATCTCAAGTCAAATCCCAAGTCTCTAGTTGCTAATACTACTATAAGGTGTTGAAATTATTCATTTTTTTATGTTTTTCAACGATTTTCCTCAAATAGGAATTATGATCATGGTTTGTCCAAAAAATGATCATGGTTTGTCCGGTTTTAGAAATCACCATTTTTGAATGAAAACATTCGAATTCTCAAGTAGATGTTGCATTCATCATTGCTTGAGTTTAATGTCATCGTAATGTTCCATTCCTAATTTAGGCTTTCTTCAGAATATTGCCTTTTATTGGCCATTTTAAAAGTGTTACCCTCAACACACTCAACACATTGGTTGCGCGTTCGCTTAGTAAGCGATCGATCGTGAGTTCGAAACTCAGGGCCCTCATTGACCATCTTTGTGTTGTTACAGAATAACTACGTCCACGCAACAATCATCAGCGATGGAGATCGATCCACGGTCGAAATATGATCGATGCATCCATACAACTGCTCTGCTCTGCAAGACACATCGGGCTGCTGTTCTATAAATAACTCAACAATGATCAATCAACTGTCTCCGCTGTCCGGTCTAACTGGATAATGGAAGAACAGATAGAAAACTCTTACGCCTAAATGGCTGCTACTGTGTAAATGTGTGTACCATATGGAATGGTATAGAAGGGAATACTCTAACGCCGAAAAATGGCAACTGTGAAATGTGCTAATTATAGATATGATAAATTGTGACATGTACACGATTAAAATTCGGCTCTGTTACAGCTAAAATGCCAATGAGCCTGAAATAAATAAATGGGACAAAAAAAAACACACACAACACAGAGAAACTTTATTTCTGCTATGCTCGAAGAACACAATAAACAAACTGCAGCGCGCCAAGCGGTTTTTTTTTTATCTGTATTATAGTGACTTTCAACTCATTTGGCTGGTTCGTCACTTCTACTTCCATTTTTGGAAGAATGTCGGGAATGAGAATTGAACTCGTGACCTTTAGCGTGCGAGGCATGGATGTTACCACTACGCCAGATCGCCTCCACGCGCCAAGCGGTTGTCATAGAAATCATGTGGACAGAACAACATTATTGAATTGGACAACTCATGATCAGAATTGAGTTCATCAAAATGCGTTAATTTAATGGTTTAGCTATGTAAATCTGCTACTAATGGTGTGCAAGCATGATGTTAACAATATTTGTAAGTGTTACAATGCAGAATAGGTCTGAATACGTGCCAAATAATCATCTGGTGATCGATTAAAAGTTAGCTCGAATGAGGGGCGCATTGACATCAATAGAAGGTGTATTTTATAATCCTTTAAAAAATGTGATTCCGTAAAAATATACTATAAAACTACTGTACATCATGAAAAAGACAATTTTATTTATATGTTTTGAAACATTCGAATACCTGATTTGACAAAGGTGTGCTAAATTTGAGCATTCAAAAAAGTGGACGAACCATGATCATATTTCGACTGAACAAACCAAAATTATTTACCTTACTTACAAAACATGGCACATGCATGCCAAAACAAAACATGCAGAAATCGCTAAGCACTCTTCCTTCTGAATATTTTGGCAATCTAAATATTTGTCAAACCAATGGAGAACCATGGTGGTTTAGATATTCAACCAGTGCTTAAAACAATCAATTCATTCATTTCAATTCGAGCGACAAATACCATCAGCCATCAGTTGACAACATTTCTCTTAACATCCAATATCGCGGGCTCATGGGCTACATTGATGTACGGGCATGCTTCACTCATACGGATCTCTGCTCACTGTATCCTGTAACGGGAGGAAGGATATCGAGGACAAGGAGGCGATACAACCTTCAACTTAAGCGCCAGGCAAGTTATTACACTTGCCGTGAAGGAGCGAGATTTGTCTCTTCAGTTTCCCGTGCCTGACCGTAAGTCCTCAGGGCGAGTTCCTGCCTACGATCTTCAACCCACACTTGAATTGTCTTGGCGCTCACCAAGGAATAGAATTCAATCAATTGGTATTCAATAACATCCAGGATGGAAAGGTTTCCTTTGAAGGTTTGCCTTCCCAGAGCCTATGCTACCTCGAACCCGAAAACCGAACAATTGAAGGGCCTCAAAACAGCCGAAATTCAATCAACATAAATTATAACGTGAAATACAGTATATATACAATTGTTTTCTATTAAATTCAAATTATCCCTAATCACAAATTTGCCTTAACTCTAGTACTTGCAAGTTTTTTTTCTGTGGCTTGCTGCTACGCTGTGTGGTGTCTTCGCTAGATGGTAACACACGTAATGGTGTATGCGCTTTCTCCGGATTGTTGTGTGACTTTTTTCGGGCTTATCGTGCGCGACACACACGGCCTTCCCGGATGCCAAAGGTCGAACCAGCCAAAGTATAGGGATTTCAACACTCCCAGATTGGCACCTTCGTTTGAAGGAATTTCATCTTCAAGCAAAAACTCAATTAGGCCTTATTGTAAATTCACACTTTTCGTATATTTACCTTAACTAATACACCACTCAAAATAAAATCTTTCTCTATAATTCACTCGACATTCACTGTGATTCTTTTGATTCATCTAGATCTAAATTCGGATTCAAATTTCAATAATTAATCACTTTATACTTGCAGAATTTCTATCACCTTATAACCACTTTCTTTGTGTATGAACTCCTATTGTTTCCTACTAACTCAAAACGTAGATCCGTTCTCTAAGCCGGTTGAAATGAAAGAGACCTTTCAATCCTTTTCAAACCCAATATTGACCCATGGCGATCGACCCGAGAATCCCTTTCGTCAGCGATCACACAGACAACCGCATGTGGATTTAAATCGCTGACAAAACCCTTCTGGCGTCTTTCGGTAAAACAGAATAGAGACCGCGATCTAGTACCTCGTAAAAGTTGTATCGAAGTTATAGCGTTAGTCTACAGTTAATACTTTTTTTTTTAACCGTATGGTAAATGTGTAACATCGTTACAATCCCTTCCATTCGATTGAATAACCGCACCTTCATTCAAGCCGCTTGTCATGCTGTAATTTGAGATTTACATTTGTCTCTATCAATTGTATTAGTGACCGACACTCAATTGATACACAACGATGCTTTGGTTTGTTTTCAGAGAAAAACAGAGGAATAACTGGCGAGAGTGAATTTTTTATTTCTTTCATTCTTATGGAGGGTTTACATTATGGAGATCTATAGCTATAGATAGATTTATTCACGTGGAAATAGACGAAAACGGTTGAGAATAAATATGATATACTTAATCGAGGTATATATAACTAGAATAAATTCAGCATATGTAAACGCTGGTGAATTTCTCACTGGTGAGAAATCACTAAAGGTGACCGCAGTTCTATTTCAGGTGAATAAATTCACCGAAAAAGAGAGAGACTTCTCTCTTTCTTGCACTCGTATTCATAGGCAATTGAATGTTATTGCTGTCAGCAGATGTAAACAACGCTCATTTTTAAATCATTATTAATTAGCTTTAATTAGCCATGGATGGTTAGTTTATAGCCATGACCGATAATATTGAGCAGAAAGAATTGATGAGAGTCGAAATTAACAGTTCCAAAATTGCTTTCCACCTATGTTTATTCAAGTGGTAGAATGATGCACAATCCATATACATGAAAATGAATTTCTGTCTGTCTGTCTGTCTGTCTTTCTGTCTATTTCTGTCTGATGATCTCGGAAACTACTGAGCCGATCAACATGAAAATTATTATGTAGGGGTTTTTGGAGCCGGGAAAGGTTTTCGTGATAGTTTGAGACCCCTTCCCCCTCTCTAAGGGGGGGCTGCCATACAAATTAAACACATTTTTTGCATAACTCGAGAATTATTCAAGCAAATGAAACCAAATTAGGCATATTGAGGTTTTAGGGTGCAATAAATGTTTTTATGGTGGTTAGATGGGGGGAGGAGTATCTCTTAGGCTCTTAGGTGGGGCTGCCATACAAATGAAATACAAATTTCTGTATTACTCGAGAATCAATCAAGCAAATCAAACCAAATCTGGCATGTGGAGGTTTCAGGATGCAATAAATATTTCGACGGTGGTTAGACACTATTCCCCCCTCTCTAAAGGGAGGCTGCCATACAAACGAAACACAAACTTCTGCATAACTCGAGAACTAATCAAGCACAATTTGGGATGTGAGGGTTTTTGCGTATGAGAAATGTTTCTATAATGGTATGACACCCCTCCCTCCTCTGGAATGGAGAGGGAGTCCCATAAAAATATTACTCATATTTCAACCAAAAATATTCCAACCAAACATGACAATTGAAAATTTTCGGAAAACTCTGAAGGAAAAAGGGAAAAATCGGAAAATTTAATTTCCATGTGTTCTACAATTACATAGTGACAAGTGCTGTTAGTCCATTTGATGTTTGCGCTAGCGAAATTGATCTTTGTTCGAAACTGGAAATGGATTTTAATGTGATGAAACGCACTCCTATATCTTCTTCTATCTATACCAAAAAAGGATCGCCGGATGCGTTGATAAGAGCAGAACTCGAGGAAGGAATTGTCCGATTTAGGGCTGTATTTATTCTATCATATTTTCTGTATAAAACATTTATTCCATGTAACGGAGAAACATGTTATTTGCAAGTGGTTGAAAAATCTTGAACGAGAATTATGTCTGAAAATAATCTGATATCATAATGATGAGTTTTGTTAGAAATACTAGGAATTCTATAGTAAAAGGTAAATTCAACGTGGTCGAATAGATCGAATCAACGAATAGTTCTGCGATTGGACCCATGAACTTGCTCATAGTAAGAAAACGTGAATGTTTGAATGTATTGATAACAAAAAACAAAATTTCGCCGGGTCAGCTAGTTCAGAATAAATATACAGGAAAACCTGTTTTGTTGCGATTTCTCATTTGTGTGATTGTTTAGGTGCGATATTATTATTTGTGCGATTAGTTTGTGTGACCCGATGTCATAATAAAATCGCATAAAAAGAGTCGCACAAACGAGGAATCACGCGAAAAGGGACCGCACAAAAACAGGTTTGCCTGTATACATATGTAAACGGGTTCTTTGGTGACAAATTCCTCCCTGAATCATGAAACAAATTTTTAAAGACAACTTGCCGTTGAATCGCTCTACCGATATTTGGTCTTTTACCAGCAAAAGAAAGTTATTCAAGAAAACTATGAAAAATACTGAACTGCACTCAAAATTCCCACTTTTGGATGAAACCTTCGATTTTTTTCCTTTTTTTGTGGCTTTCAAGATGTCGAGACCAGCTGTTCAAATAGTTCCAGCTGTGCATATAAGATGAACAAGTATGACTTTGCAGATTTTCGATTTCGTTTGGAACATAAAACCATCCGCATTCAAAGTAAGCTTCGTCAGAAGCCACAACCTTGGTCCACCTTTCAGGTAACACATGAATCCCACACTTGTTACTGAAAATCTGGTTGTTTTGAAGTGATCCAGTTTTTTTTATTTTTTCATTAGATCGGAACCGCTCTTTAGGAATTCATTTGAAAATTCATGAACATGTAGTTTGGTGTTGTCATGCTGTAAAATTATCTTGCGTGTTTATTATACCATTTCTCCTCCCATTCAAACGTATTAACTGTAGTCGATATCATTCACAATTGATAGTTCCATATGATAGGTGTCTCCGATTGTGTCTCTTTAATTTTGTTCGGTTCTTTTCCATATTCTCGCTTAACATGCTTACCGATGGAGTATACTCTTTGTGAGCTTCGACAAGCAAACGATCACTATCAGCTACACTTTATTGTAGAAAAAAATAGTATAATAGGACTTCTCACAAATGACGCAGAGCTTCGTACAAATGAACTGTATAACGTTCTGAAGCAGAAGTACACGTCATATACAAGGGTACACCCAAACTAGCGTTGACAGAAAACATTTCATCTTCGGCAGAAAAAAATGCTTTTGCTTTTGTGTGCTCCAGGTGCAGTGAACAAACAAAAGCACCTTTTTGAAGAGCTTTAAAACTGTTTGTATGTATGGGAGCAGACATCTCTTTCTCTCAGACTGAACGCCAGCTTGGGATTGTACTAAATGCGTACTTATAATGCTGTAGCATATATGTAACGTAAATGATATACCAGTATTGGGGAGTAGCATATTTTTTTGTTATTTTCAGGCTCATTTAATGTAATAAATCGGAATGCCATAACATTTGCTGAAAATTAATTTTGGCTATAGACATAAAAAAGCCCACCTTGGAGGTTTAAAAACTTTTTTTCAATTTCAAAAACCACTATCGTAATTTAATACAACTGTTTGTTAACTGTTACTTTTTCAAGTAATTAACAAGTTTTTCCATTTTTGTTAGGTTTTGTTCAATCCCTTACATGACTTCTTTAATGCGTGTAAATATTCGTTGGCATATATAAAAGCCCACCCCCAAATAATGATATTAAAATCACCCAAAACCTCTGATTTCTTCATGCTCTGAAAGTTATAGCTGTGCAATTGATATTGGAGCGATATAAACAAAGTGTTGTATACATTGTATTAAAAACAGCATTAGATAACGATTTTCTCAATTTCGTATGAATAAAAAAAAACATTTTATTAAGTAAAAATCACAATTTGATAAGTATTTATCATAATGAAGACCTATAAAACAAAATTTTTTATTGCATTTCCATCATATTCAGCTGGATTAAATTCATAAGACTTTTATTGAATTTTTCAAACATTTTATTTCAATGTACAATGGTCCAGGAAGTGTTTTCAAGTGTAAATTAGCATCTGGACCTCGACAGTCATTCTCTAGACAAAAACTGTCTTCGACAAAGTTGTTGCATATGATAAAGCGCTCATTTTGATGTTGTCAAAAATAGGTTGACCAAAATTTTCGATGAAATAAAAAGTCTAACTTTCTTATCTTTATAGATAGAGGTAGATATGGTTCGACATTGTTTTAGCCTCACTTATTTTAATGAAATTTGTAGAACAAAGTTTTTTTCTATCTCTTGAAAAAAGCGATATACCGCTTTTTTTCGAAGTTGCGTTAGGGTCACCATGGAAAAAACGGTTTTTTGCTCTAATTTTTATGTTGCAAATTTTACATGCAAACTGTCTTCGGGAAACTTTTAGAGCTTACTAAGACAAATAGTTTGCGATGCAGAACTTGTCAATTTCTCATCTCTACTCAAAGTTATTGATATTTCTTCCCAAAAAATACCCTCTCTTCATTCGCTTGTCATTCTTTTTGGGGCAAACATAAAAAATGTTCATTGACGGAATTTGAAAGAACATACTTGACTCTACATAATCTACGATTTCCAAAACTATATTATCCTTTGTATTTGAGTAAACTAAAATTGAAATCATGAGTTTTTGGGTGGAAAAGCATCAATAACTTTAAGTAGGATTAAGATATTGACAAGTACCGCATCGCAAAATATTTGTCTTGATAAGCTCTAAAAGTCGTTTTCATACAATTTTTATGTAGGATTTTAAATATAAAAGTTAGAGCGAGAGAACCTGTTTTTTTCATGGTGACCCTAACGCAACTTAAAAAAAAGCGCTATATCGGTTATTTCAAGAGATAGAAAAATACTTTGTTCTACAAAGTTGCTTCTAATAAATGGGGATACAATATTGTTGAACTATGTTTACCTCTATCTATAAAGATGAGAAAGTTAGATTTTTTTCATTTCATCGAAAATTTTGGTCACCTTGTTTATGACAGCATAAAAATGAGCGCTGTACCATATGCAACAACTTTGGCGAAGACAGTTTTTGCCTAGAGAAAAACTGTCGAGCTCTAGATGCTAATTTCCACTCAAATGCACATCCTGGACCATTGTGCAATGGCACGCAAAATAAAAATAGAAGGGCATAAAAGCCCGAGGTCGAGAAATAACAAATCACACAATAAAAGCAAAAAGACTTTTCGACTTTTATATGCCAACGTAAACAACACTTTTTTTATATCGCGTCAACTGAATCACTGAAAGGTTGTGAATAACATCATACAGCCCCAGCTGTCATGACATGTGAAAACGAGGGGTTACTCAAAGGTTTTTAATGACTTAAGTATAATTTTTTGGGGGTGGGCTTGAATTTTTTCATCATACACTGGAGTCGCTTTTTACGCGAGAGATACGTGTCACATGAACAAAAACCGCTTAAAAGAAAACCCCGTAAATTCCAAAATCCGCGTAAAAAAACCGCCTAAAATCCAAAATCCGCGTAAAAAGCGACTTCAGTGTATGTTTACACACTTTATCCCCTTCCCGTACGATTTAATTTTCAAAAGAGAGAACCAAATGTAAACGCTTCGATGGGACACGCATCGAGTAATTTCACTACTCTTCTGAGCGTCTTAGCGCCTTGTGATATGCAAGCACGCCACGAAAGAGACTCGATATTGTACGCTTTGGTACAATCATTCCATATCGAGTGAGACTCGATGTTGTACGTGAAGGGATAAAGAAGTCTTGCAAGGAAGTAAACAAAATCTAACAAAAAAGGCAAAACCTGTAAATTACTTGATAGAGTAGTAGTTAACACGTTTATCCCCGATTTTCTCTTGCTACGTTTTCCATTCGGTCCGTATCAAGGGTATTTGTACAATATCAGTGTCAATCCCCGTTTCTACAGATGTTTATTGAATAAAAAGAAAACAGTCAGAAATTTGACTATAAAGTAGACACATATCGTAAAACATCCGAAAACATTTTTAATACTTCCTTATTTTGTAACTATCAGTCTCGGCGATTAACGTTTTTTTCCAACGAAAAGCACAACGTCAGTCCCTAGCGACCGATACGGGGCTCAACGTGTTAATATAGAATTCTATGAAGTAACGGTAGTAGTTTTTGATGAAATAGTCCAGAAACTCGAAAGCATTCCTGAGGAGTTATTAGATATAGTGAACTGAACCATTGTCTGCCCATGATGGCCAGGAAACCCCATCAACAGACACCATGCTTCTAGAAAGCATCTCAAATGAGCTATTAATTTTAGATTTGAAGTCTTTTGGACCACTGTGCGACGAGAAGCGCCGCGAGCATGGTGGTTAAACCAAGTGAAACAGGACATGGTGAGCCAGCATGCCCACGGAATTGGAAAGAGAGGCAGCGATTAATAGTCAATTATAATTTTCAGATATGTGGTATATGTTGCAATGATATAATTCTCTAATCTCAATCATGCTATCGATGCGGTGGTGAAAACAATAACAGTTGATGATTTGATAGCAATTCCAGTTAGTAAATATCCATCCAATTCACTATTTTTTTCCGAATAAGATAGATTGCAGTTTGCTGCACTCAATATGTATAGTACTGTAAACGCAAACTATTTTATCGTATCAACGAATCGAACGACGAATGTGTGCTGTGGAGGGGTGCTCAGGAGGTGGCAGAAATATTGAAAATCGATAATGTCCATGAAATGCCACACGTTCACCTCGACAATGCTGTACAAAGTGGAGGACAACGATATGTTAGCGTTTTTAGCATTTCCTGTTTATTTATTCAGGAATCGAACAATGACGATACCTGCTTTTTCCAGCCCATCGGATGGTTGTTTTTTCCACATTGGCTGCCATAGTCACGCGGTATGTCAGCTGGCTGCAACAACATGCCTTACCATTTCCATCGATAGTTTGCTGCCGACCAGTAGCTGTCGTGTCCTTACGAGAAAAAAAAACAATACCCGTTTAAGCCCTACGATTCGTCCGTCGATTCTAAACTGATATAATCTTGCTTCAATGCTGACACCGTTATCAGATGTGAGGAGCAGCGAAAATGCAATTACGGCATTGATTGTTCCGGACAAACGCAGAACCAGAAAAGATACTGTTCGGTAGAACAATTTACTGAATGATCCACGAATTGAGCAGCCCTCACGTATCGTATTCCAACAGTTTGGGTGTTGGGGCCATATTGTGAGACTGTTTCCCTGGACTGTCTATGTAGATCGAGAATTCGAACCCAAGTAACGGGACGGCTACGGTATCATTATGGCATTCCTCCCATTTGCAAACGCCAGTCGAAAATTTCATTTGAATAACAAAAGGAAACCCCGGATAAACTCCTGCTGCCTTTTCAGAACGACCATTTCGTTGGCTGGGTATGTGCAAAAGTTCACACTCAATTTAGCAAACTGCGGAGCGACATGAGTTTGCAGCCGGGAATCAGAGTAGAATAGAGCATAAAACAAGACAAAATCAAGACACCAACGCTCGTTTCGGTCATGCAGGTTTTCGGACCCCCGGTTCCGGTCGAAAAAGCCCGCCATTGTGGTACCCGTGGATGAAGCTGTTAGTTTCGAATTTGATTGAGACAGATCCCCTACTTCGTACATTGGTCCAGCAAGATTTACTGGCCACATTTATCTTTAATCTGTCAACTGGGTTAAATGCAAACATTTCCGCAATAGATTGTGAGATTCGGGGTAAAACGCGTATCTTCAAAGCAAATTCGCTTTAATCCGTGCATGATGAGAAAATTAATTGGGGGTTGTTCATAAAAAAAAATCACAAGGAAGCTCAATTGTGAAGCAAACACTTCCAATTGTTTCGAAAACTAAATTCAGCTTTTTGAACTATGTGAAAACCAGAGCTCTATTGTACGTCTTTGCTGTTACGATACCCAGATGAGAAACAATGTTTCCATGATATTAATTCATAGTTCCAGGTTCCAGGCTAGCAGACAACAAAACGCAGAGGAAGAGCACTGAAAGAGATTCCTTCCGTAGAAATTTGTCTACCGTAGGACAAGAAAGCAAAACGATGTAAAATCATTACATGAAAATGCTAACAAGGGAATGAAAAAGTCGCTGGATGTTCCCTTTGTTTTTTCCCGGCAGCTTTTCAGCGCTGAAATTTTCATCTTCCCCCTTTTCGCACGAGCCTGTAATGTTGACTAGTCTTAAGCCCCTCACTTCCCCAAACATAAATGACATTTATGACTCGGAAAATTGAACCATCACAAGTGTGGGACGGAAGACAGCTACTTCGGGCACTATCTCCCATGTTCTGAATGATGCTGGAAGCCGCCACAAGCAGCAGCAGCAGCGAAGGAAAACTGACAGATCGAGTGCCAGGGGGTAATAAAAGCGAAATAAAAAGAACAAAAAGAAACATCTTCGCTTCACTGTTCTCTTTTTTCCTTGTGCGTGAAACAGGCTTTGAGCTGTATTATATCCCGAAGCAATTTACATCTTTTTTGTATTCAACTCTCTTCGCTACGAATTTTTCCTCTCGTTCTCAACTGGCAAGGAGCTTTAACCAATAAGAAGCCCAATCGGAAGCTCAGATGCTGGTGCAATGTTTGCGCCGGAAGATTGCCCTGCAGGGAGACATTTCGGCGAGGAAACAAACATCGAGGAAGCATCGTGACGCGGAGGGTAATTTGCTTCTTTATTTTATTGTTATATCCGTCACCTAGGCCCAATTCGGGCGTAATGTTATCACTGATCGCTTCATCCTCCCCCAAATAGGCGAACGCGTTCATCAATTATGGTTGCGAAGAGAAGGACCACGGTTAGGAAGTGTGTTTTGTGTTTCTTTCGTGGGTGCTTCAATCTCGTACCTGGTGCAGGATATGAAGGATGTGGCAGAAGCTGCAACCTGTTGTTGTCCTAATTGCATCATTACACGTAGAAATATTTGGAGATCAGTTTCCGTTAGAATTTTCGAGCTTCCTTGGATTCACGAGAAGAATTGATAGATTATATATAGCCTAACGGGTGGCAACTAAAATTTTGTAATTTCTTTCTCAAGCAGTTAAAAAGACAAACATGCTTGAAGAATATCTGATTTATTAAAATTAAAGAACTCTCATCAATTAATAAAAAAAAAACTAGAAGTGGGTTAGATCTCTGATATAACAAAAAATGAAAATGAAGGTTTATTTCCATTTCGAATTATTATTTCTTATTTATGGGTTGTTAAAGTCGTATTAATGCAACAAAATAAATCATAAAAAGGTTTTTTTTCATAATCCTCTAAGTATTATGATGTTTATACATGGTTTTGTTGAACTTTGCCTCCAAATTCTTCGTCGATTTCATCCTTGACGCTCCTCCTTGAGCCGATACAAAGTTCGCCGCATTCAAAATAGGGTCTATAATTGAGCGTGCCAACCGATTTCCGGGCTTTATTTTGTTGGCATTGTAAAGCGAAAATATTCGCTCGACACACACTGATGGTTGTTATCAGAGAATGTCTTACAAACGACCTTAGCAATTGATACACAAATTTCTCATCGCGCCTTTTGGCATCCAAGAGCTGGAACCAAGTTATATATGAGTCACTCAATTCTCGCTCCATAAGATTCGTCTTGAGTAGTCTGCATCTGCTATCCAAGCCTTGTCATCGTAACAACGTAACAGCCTTGTCAACGATACCCAGATAAAAAGCGAGACCCGGAAGTTGTTTGAAGTCTTCGAGAACATAACATAAGTTTCATCGTCCATTATGGTGCATGAACATTTTTGCAAAAACTGGGTGTAGAGCACCTAAGCACGGGTTTTTGCAGTGAAATTTTGTTTATCATCACGATTGAGTTTTCCAACTGAAAGGTTGGGATGTTTCTCAATAATGGTAACCATCTTTCGGTCCATCTGTTACTGCTGCATACTTTTCGATCTGTTCCGCTTCCAACCTTCCGATCAACAGTTAAGCGCTGGTCAAACGGTTTGCACACACTAAAAGTGGTTCTCTTCGGCAGTTTTAGCTTTTTGGCGAGATCACGTACCGACAGTGTTGGATTTTGCTGCCGTTCGCGCAAAATGCGTTTGCGTACTTCCACTTGATTCGACGCCATTTTACCAAACTGATGAAGAATGTAAACATGTTGGACATCGAAATAAAGAGGAGGGTTTCAACTGTCATTTAAGTGAAATATTTAATAGATTAGTGAAATATTTCATAAACGAGAAGCGAGAAGCAACGATTCTTTCTTGCCTTTGCGAGAACAATACACCAATTGATCATATGTCGCAATTTGTTTGTTTATATCAATGCACGCATTGCACTGAGTATTTAACGACAGGCATCCTCCGTGCATCGCCATTCGACAAGCATCAAACACGCGACTAACAGATGCACACAGTTGCAGCGATTAAAAATGAAACATCGCGAGAATGACCGTTTATGAAAAATCGTTTCTTGGCTCTCGGTCAAAACCGTCAACAAAGCAGAGCCGATGCGCATGAGAGAAAATACGAATGGCAACTAAAAGTATCGAAGGTGTGCTATTCACATGTATAGGAAATGAACAAGTTCTAAGATTCGCGCAACGAAAACAAGCAACAAACACAAAACCAAACACTGATGGCTAGGAGCGACCTATAATCATTTGCACTCTTCTCTTTTTTCGGCTGCATTACCATGGCTCGGATGGTTGTGTTGATTGCAATGCCAGATGCACTTCAAGTGAAATATTCGCTAGCGTTCACAGCTTGAGGGGAAACATAAAACACAAAACGAGCAGAATAAGCGATCTTTGTTGTTTCGGGCACAGAAAGTTTCTGAGAATTTTCCTCAGAGGAGATGCAATACTTAAACGCTAGCGACAGCTTACTTACTATGCAAGGGTGTAGTTTACTTCGCAAATATTCTCTTTTCGACCCTTAGTTGTTTCTATTCTAGCTATTCTAGCTGCATAAGTTGCCCGTTATTGACAGCTCTGTTCGAGAAAGCACACAAATGTATAGGGAAAAGGAAATGATTCCAATTTTCATCAATAGTTTGTCAAATACACGGCCCAGACCGAGAAACTTATAGATTCTCGTTTATGCTCTTCTTTTTACTCTTAGGAAACAATTTCCAACTTAATAATGAGGTGTAATATTATCACGCATTTATCTGGCCTTGGCTCGATCCCCGTTGACATCGTATGGACATTTTTTTTGTACAATACCAAAAGAGATGAAAATAGAAAAAAGAAAGAGATGGCTGCTCTCATACATACAAACATTTTAAAGCTTTTAAAACAGCAATTTGACCCTTCAGCACACGAAAAGGCATTTTTTATGCCGAAGATGAAATGTTTTCTGCCAACGCTAGTTTGGGTATAGGATCGTTTGAATTAGTCAATATATGATTGGCGGATTGATTATGGTCATACTTACCATGGAACGAAAAAAATAGTTTAAGCTCTTCTAATCACTCAAAATTCCGTTTAACAACTGCCTCCAACGAAGCCCATCTCTTTGCGTTACGTTAAACATTTTCATAATTCAAGGTATCTATGTATGCACTGTAATAAATTTAATATTTAAAATTGAATTGAAAAAATCAGTAAATTCTGTATCTTTGCTGAAAATCTGTAATTCTGTATATACAAATTCTGAATCCTAAATTTAACGAAAAATCTGTAAAATACAGAATATTCTGTAAATTTGGCAACCCTGATCATACCTCAACCGTAGTCTAATCGCCACTGAAATGATATTTCAAGAAGGTAGCTATATTTATAGTGATTTCAATAGTATTTTTCGAAGCAGTTTTTCAGCTATTGAAACAATTTTGTGAATCAATAAGTAACAATCATAACAATTTTAGACATTTTATCTGTCGAACGAAGTGATTTTTATAGGGGAAGGGTGGTAAAGACGGATACCCTAAGTAAAAGTTGATTTTTTTTCGTTAATTTCACCTAAAAAATATATACCCATCTCACCAGAAATTGATAGTCTAGGTCTCTTTTTATAATAAAATTTGTGTTTGAGGCAGAAATTTCAAAAAATGAATGTGTCGCGCATCTTCAAAAGAATAATATTGAGTCGGGAAAGACGGACACTTGGCGGGAAAGATGGACATCTGGGGTGGGAAAGATGGACAATAACTGAAAATTCAAGTGACGTACTCGATATGTTTTGGAGGTCTTCAAATATGCCTGAAAAATGATCTAACAAAAAGGCTACACTAAATTCAACTATAAGTGCTTGTAATTTTTCTCATTTTCCTAAAAGAGCTTCCGGCATTCGGAATAACCAATTCGGATTACGTTTTATAAACCGCTCTACTGATTCGTTCATGATATGTGGTTGCACTTGAAAACGTAGTTGATGGGGATTTGTTAAAAAAAGAAGGAGGGGATAGTCAAATTGTTTTCAAAGCAAAATGTTTGTTTTTTGTCGGCGGAGTGTCGATGAATAGGAAGACAAGTGATGCTAAAACATTCACGTAACGAAAAATACCCCAAAAAATTATTCGATGACAATGAAAACCATATTTTCTGCAGACGAAAATTTACGTCGAGCTGCTCGTTGTAGATTACTTTGGTTTTATTCACAATTTTTACAGAAATAAACAGAAAGGTGTACACAGTAAGTGTCAAAGATATTGATACACTATATTGCATGTTTGTACATCATTAAAGTTTAAAATATAATTTATCAATTATACAGGGGTGTCCGTCTTTCCCGACTTTCCCCTACCACTTCGTTCAGACGCGAAAGAGTTAGTAACGTTCAAAACTTTGCACGTCACGCTCTAGTTTTTGAAACTTTGAACTGACATCCTGGTACAGAAATAGAAGACGTAGTCCTACGTCAAAATTAGTGAACATTTGAAAACGGCCCGTAATCGACTGTTCGGCGAAGCTTCCATTTGATGCCGGAACAGGAGCTTTGTACGGTCTCCATGTCAACTTTTCGAATGCATTTCTTGATTCTACCAATCAACTGTTTGCAATTCGTGGCTCTCCAGTTATTTTTGTACAACTCTCAGAATCCCGAAGAAATCTTCGATTGGTCACCACTGAGGCAGATTTGTGCAAACGGGATCGGGTAGTAATTTAGGAACGATTGTGTTTTTCTTTTTCGTAATGCGATGACACTTTATCCGATCAAAATCCGATCACGTATTGCCCATCTGCATGATGTTTCTGTTGCAACGGAATCAAAATTTTCTTTAAACATTCGTTCTGGTACACATCTTGATTGATAGCCAAACCAGAGAGCTTGAACCATGGCTTAGGAATGCCTTTCTCGGAAATCATTTTCTGTTCAAACTTATGTTTGACTATCCATGAAAAAGTATAATATCGGAAGGTGCGTCTTCGGAAGAGGGAAGTAACTTTCGTCGTTCAAAACAAAACAAAAAATCGGAATATTTTTATCAACCAGTGGCATTGGAATATCAGCGTCGAAATATGTTTCTCACTGTATTCCGAAGCTATTGTCTTATTATAGCACTTTATATTGATTTTTCAATATTTTACAGATGAGAACAGTTGAACTTTTCTGCGGCATCCCGTGGGCTCAGAATCCACGAGAAGGCACGAGAAAGAGAACGAAATCCTCCTTGCGTCCATAATTTTGGCTGGTCTACAATACCTTGCTTGAGAGTAGTTGTTGGGGATCTGAGGGTATGGTATACAGTCGAAGCCACAACATTTTCGCTTTGAAAATAGTTTTTTAGTGCGGTTCGTAGAACTGTTCAACGAGCTCGCGAATTGCTTCTTATTTAGACGGCATTTTGAGAAAAATTGAGCAAGCATAAACAAACCAAACCAAAATACTAGCAGAAAGAGGAGAGAGATAACACATACACACTCTCATTTCTTTCGGAGCTCGTTTGTTGTTGATCGTCGAAAAAATTCCAAAATTTTAACTGAAATAATGGTTAAATTATGTGCAAGAGCAGGTGAAAAACAAGCGGTATTGAACCAAAAGCGTAAATCTAATCAAAGATTGGAAACAGGGACAGGAGATCGTATGTCTCTCGATTTTTTTGTGAAAAATTGAGAAAGATTGACCGTAAACAAAATCCCGTTTCCGAGGATAAATATCATAAATGTTGTAATCACGATAAAGAAATGTTTGTGTATGTCTTGCACAAAGGAAGGTGATGGCTACCATTGTTTTTTATTGTTCCTTTACGTCATCTATTTTTTGGAGATGGTCGATTTTGCAACTTAGCAACACGAATGAAATAGATATACTAAACGAAAAAATAACAGTTTCACACAATAACTGTGAGGTCCAGCAATTTTTTCAACGATGTCATTTTTAATGTCATCTGAAGAATTGGTTCATGGTGATCATTTTTCGCATATCAAACCGAAGTGCCGTTGAAGCCGAGGAGGTCAGTCAAAGCATCCAAACAGGATTCTTTGAGTTGTATCGGATAATTTACTCGCTTGGCGCTCAAAAGAAGCTACACCCAAACTATCGTTGGCAGAAAACATTTCATCTTCGACAGAAAAATGCTATTTCGTTTGCTGATGAGTGAATTGAGCAAAACGCATCTGTTTCAAAAGCTTTAAAATGTTTGTATGTATGGGAGCAAACATCTCTCTCTCTCTCTCTTTTATTTTCTTTTTTCATCTCTCGTGATTGTACCCAACAAAAAGTCCAAACGATGTCCAGGGGATCAAACCAAGGCCGGCTGGAATGCAAGGCTGTTTTACACGATCACGCTATCCGCATAGCTACTAGTGCTGTTGCATATATGCGTGATAATATTACACCTCATTATAGAAGTTGGAAAGTGATTTCTAAGAGTAAAGAGAAGAGCATAAACGTGAATCTATGTCTTTCCTAATCTGTGCCGTGTATAAGTATGCGAATAGCTTTGATGCGTGATTATTTGCAATGTGTCTCTTGTTTCGCTCGCCATACAAATGAAACACAAATGTCTGCATAACTCAAGAACTAATCAAGCAAATGTAACCAAATAAAGCTCTCTAAGCTCTCTAAGGAGGGGCTGCCAAACAAATGAAACACAAATTTCTGCATTACTCGAGAATTATTCAAGGAAATGAAACCATTTTAGGCATATTGAGGTTTTAGGGTGCAATAAATGGTTGTGTCCCAAAACACGTTTACCCGAATGTAATGCATACCCGAATGACATCCACCCGAATGTAACAAATACCCGAATGCAACATATACCCGAATGGACATTTATCCGAATGAACATTTACCCGAATGCAACGTTTACCCGAATGCGACATTTACCCGAATGGGATGCTTACCCGAAAGAAGAAGGAAAAATTCCGACAAATCAGTTTATGAGTTTTGTCGAACCTGCTGTTAGGAAGTTACGAAGTAAACTGAAAAATTGTAATGAGGAAATTCGAAATAGATGTTGAAGACTTCGCTGTGTTATTTTTAGAAATTAGTGTAGGCAAAATTGACATGCTGTCTTCTTTCCTTTCCGTATTTCTCTTTAAGGCCAAGAGATCATTCAGAAATGAGCATGGGTTATGAAATATTCCGAAAATTAAACAGGTAACTTTAACATAAATTTTTTTAATGAAAATGTGAAATGAATAGTTAAGAAAAAATGGTACTTACGTATTTGCCGCCGCAGCGCAATTCTTATCATGAGTTAATTATTTCGTGATGAAATTTATTTTGAGATCAATGTAATGGGGGTGAAGTCCCCATTTAACGAGGATAAGGAATCGAGGCGGCACCAAGCCGCCGAGGTGACGCAATCCGAGTAGGCCGCCGACCCGCCGTCGGAAGCGGCGGCCTCTCGCAAGCAAACCTGTGTTCCACCGATTGCCCGGTTTGTTTGAAACATAGGAGACGATCCTTTAGTCAGGTCCAACCGAGCGTTAGCGAGCGTCGGACTGCATACGTTTACCTGGTGCATTACGTTTGCCCGGTTAATTACGCATGTCATGCATTTTGATTGCCTGGTTGCAAACGTGAGGCACCAGATAAACGTATGGCGTCCGACGCTCGTAAACGGGTTGCGTCATCCATAAGAATGGATGGACTTAATAATACGTTATAAAACTGCATTCTTTCACTTTTCATTAATTTTAAAAAGGATTTTATTCAATGCCAGTATTTCTCGAATTGTACTTCCCACGAAAAATACTTTTTTGAATGGAAATGAAAGTATGAGAAAAATGTGATCTTTATGTAACACTGATCAGAATTAAATATACAAATACAAATATAGTAAAATTTGTGTATTATTTGAATATATACTTCTTTTGGGTAAGTTTCGCTTTTGGGTAGATGTTACATTCGGGTAATTGTTACATTAATAATAATTGGTACAAATCTGGGCTCCATTCCACGTAGTTCACATGAAACGGATAGAACGAGTCCAAAAGCATTTTATTCGATTTGCTCTTCGGAATCTCAACTGGAGGGATAGGACCAACCTGCCAGCGTATGAAAGCCGTTGTATGCTGATTGACCTGCCAACACTAGCAAGCAGACGAGTACTTCTTCAACGACTACTCGTCTTTGATATCTTGACAGATCACATCGACTGCGCAGATATATTAGCGAAACTTCGCTTCAACACACCTCTTCGAGTGACGCGGCAATCACAATTTTTTCGCCGGTCGAATCATCGCACCACCTATGGTATGAACAATCCACTGGACGTCTGCTGTAGCAAGTTCAACAAAGTGTCTGATTTGTTTGACTTCGGTGTATCTAAAAATGTATTTAGGCTTAGACTTAGTAGGTAAAAATATCTGTACGATTTTTATGTCGAAGATAATAAATAAATAAATAAACATTAGGGTAACAGTCGCATTCGGGCAAATGTTACATTTTGGGTAAATGTTACATTCGCGTAATTGTTGCATTTGGGTAGATGTTACATTCGGGTAGCTGTCGCTTTCGGGTATTTGTTACATTCGGGTGAGTGTAATTCGGGTGAATGTCTTTCGGGTAACTGTCACTCGGGTGAGTGGGTTTCAGGTAAATGTGATCTTTGTTTGAAACTGGAAATGGATTCTAATGTGATGAAACACACTCCTATGTCTTCTTCTATCTATACCAAAAAAAGGATCGCCAGATGTGTTGATAAGAGCAGAACTCGAGGAAGGAATTGTCTGATTTAGGGCTGTGTTTACTCTATCATATTTTCTGTATAGAACATTTATTCCATGTAACGGAGAAACATGTTATTTACAAGTGGTTGAAAAATCTTTAACGAGAATTGTGTCTATAAAATTATAATAATCTGATTTTATAATGATGAGTTTTGTTAGAAATACTAGGAATTTTATAGTAAAAAATAAATTCAACGGGGCCGAATAGAAAATCAATCAATGAACAGTTCTGCGATTGTACCCAAGAACTTGCTCATAGTAAGAAAACGTGAATGTTTGATGGTATTGATAACAAAAAACAAATTTTTGGACGGACGAAGTTTGCCGGTTCAGCTAGTATTTTATACAAATAATATACTAGTATTTGAGAGTCATGACACATTCTGTTATCGGGATGACAAAACATGTGCTATACATTAATTTTAGGTGTAGGATTCAAGAAAAATTCAGTCCATGGATTTGAAATGAGTCCATTGGTTTGATGCATACGATAGCTTCCATTTCCAGTACTATCCGTAACCTGTCATCCAAGAGCAAGCGTTTCCAGCTACCCGTATGGAAAAAAAAACTAAAACAGCCGAAATAGTTTGTATGTATTATCATGTATCGAATACAAGGAAAAAAAAATGTATCATATCAAATTTCCAACTCTGCTGCAAATAAAACCCATTGTGAATTAATGATGGTGATATAATTAATTTCAGTAAAAACTTGTTGCCGTGGGCATTCTCAATGGCGGTATCATTCTGCATCAGTTGTTTTCGCAATTAATATTGATTAATTGGTAACAGATTGCACCTGAGTGAAATGGATCCACTATCAAAGGTTGTACACTCAGCTAATTGTTTGTTTATTTTTTTTAAAATTCATTCCGAGAACGATACAGTTTTTCGTTCTGGTTCATTCGCTGGGCTGGCTGAATGATTCGGTCTTGACTGACTGGCCATAATGACGAATGAAATTAAGGTGAGGCAAGCGGTTGAACCTCAGAGGTAATGATGAGCCAACACGTGAAATCAGCGAAATACACGTTACAATGTATGCTGCGGAACATAATGAGGGCGATGTATAGATAGACACTAATGGCTCCTTTTACGTGGCGACCTTGAGTTTTTCCTTTGACGATGTAAATAATGTAGTTTCACTATTAATCATAACGATAACTGTTTCAAAATCAGCAACTGAGTAAAATGCAATCAAAGTTTTCTACTATACTAGCAGACCCGGCAAACTTCGTCTCGCCCAAAATTTGTTTTTCGTTATCGATACCTTCAAACATTCACGTTTTTTTTACTAAGCGCAAGTTCATGAGTCCAATCGAAGAACTGTTTATTGATTAATCTTCTAAACGACCCCGTTGAATTAATCTTTTACTATAAAATTCCTAGTACTTCTACTAAAACTCATTATAAAATCAGATTATTTTCAGACACAATTCTCGTTCAAGATTTTTCAACCACTTGCAAATAACATGTTTATCCGTTACATGGAATAAATGTTTGATACAGAAAATATGATAGAATAAAGACAGGCCTCTCCCCTCTTCTCCCCTTAGGGAGGGGGGAGGAGTGTCCATTCACCATAGAAACGTTTCGTGCCCCTAAAATCTTCACATGCCAAATTTGGCTCCATTTGCTTGATTAGTTTTCGAGTTATGCAGAAATTTGTTTTTCATTTGTATGGCAGCCCCCTCCCCCTAAGAGAAAGGGTAAGAGTATCTAACCACCATAGAAACATTTTTGCACCTTAAACCTCCATATGCCTAATTTGGTTCCATTTGCTTGATTAATTCTCTAGTAATGCAGAAATTTGTGTTTCATTTGTATGGCAGCACTCCCCTTAGAGAGGGGGGAGGGGTCTCAAACTATCATGAAAACCTTCCCCGGCCCCAGTAGTTTCCGAGTCCATAAGAATCAGACAGACAGACAGACAGAAATCCATTTTTATAGATATAGATTTGTCTACCAGGAGCTTTACACATTTCAGTTTAGCAATACACTGTTTTTTTTTCAGAAGCAGTAAACTATTGTCTAATTAAATGTGGAATGTTCCCCTCATTTGAATCACTTAAGCTTGATTACGGGTTTAAAAATTCATTGTTGGACATTTATGATTAGAATATCAACATGGGACAATTGAGCTTGATGGAGTTTTTAAAAACTGGGAACAATCAATAACTTGTGTTTTGTGTCTTTTGTGTTTTTTTCTGGTAGATTGGGGATAAAAACATCGTTTTATGAAGAAAAGTGAAAATTGTCAAAATGTAACGTGGGACAACTATGCGTAGAACGGTAGTGCGGTACGTCGGTTAATTTCTATAGTTATAGTATAGCTTAGGATTGAAACTGTTTGTCTTTTTCTGGATCGTTCCAATTGGCGCCAAAGCGGTATTTCGTTGAAGAATCAAGTATTTGTACAGACAGAACATATGAATGCGCGATAATAAACCATAATTAGCGTATTGTTATAACGCCCTTTTCCGTTTCTTCCACAAGAAATTGCCCACGACAAGTCAAGACTACACTGTACGAGGTAGAATTATTCATAGAACTGCACAATACGTATTAACAACATATTAACAAGTGACTATGTAGCCAATACAACATATTCCATACTCTTGTAATCTATTCATAGCATGGCCTTATCGCCGTCTATATGTACCGATGATAACGAGTCAAACTGTGGAAGATAACGGTCGTGGTGTGGGTTTTTATTCAAACGGTGACATCATTCTCAGCCAATTCATATCCCACGCGTTTCGTTTTACCATGATACGCTTCAAACTCAACTCAGTTAATGTTCGCGTACAGAAGTATCACACTCACTCTCCACCTGTTTCAGTGCCGCTGCCTCACAGCCTTCGTTATTGGGGGAACCTACCGTTTCCGACGAGATATGCCAATATCGCACAAACTTCATGCTCCATTCATACATAACTATATGCTCTGAGAACACGTTCGCTGCATCACATCTTGCAATCCATCGAGACGGCAAGGGAACGGGTTACATTAGTAGGTAACTTTCCCTCCGAGAAACATAGACCAACAGCATAAGGTTCATTTTCATAACATGTGATTTCAAATCCCTTCGTCGTGCATTTTAAGTGTTTCCGTTGTAATTCGCGTAGGCGATATATATTCCGGATCAATTGTAATTGCCACGCATTAAATGCACAAAGCGTTAAACAGAGCGCATATTGAGATGCATAGAGAAAAGGTAGTATAATTCTACTCAGCTTAACGCTTCAGAATTGCAAGGGTTTTGTTGTAGTTAAATCAAATTGATTTTTTGAAACATGAACCAATGATGAAACCCTTGATATCCACCGGCTGGATCGTCTTCGTGTAGCATTAAGACATTGAAATCCCCGCTGAAATGTGTTCAGCCATCATACCTCGTACCACCTAGAATGTCACTTTTGGTATTGGTAACAGTACCCGGATAGTTGCATGATTCACGTCACGTTGGTCGCAGGAGTCCCATAAGCGATGGGCTAACTTTGGCTTAGGCATCGTTTAGCTTGGAGTAAAAAATATTTAACAAAAAAAAAGGCAGAATGCAAGGCGCAAAGCATTCACGCGTCGACAGCTGGAAACTGCCGGCACCGTTCCGTTCGGAATAGAAGCGTAAAAATTTGCATAAGCCGATTGGAATAAGTTTCAACCGGGGCTAATCTTTTAATGGATAAAATTTGAATGGCTGGAATGCCCGGGAGTGGTGGGTGGTGAACGTCGAGGCGCTGGCAGACCAAACAAAAAAAAGAAGAAGATCAATGAGAAGGGGGTAGCTCTTTGCAAACAAGATAGGCCTCGAATTCGCCACACGAGAAACATGCAGTGGGGAGTTTTGGGCTTCGCCGAAAATCCCACTTTAAGCCTATTTTGTGCTTAAGCAATTATTTTCCTAGAAACTTCTACCAGGGTTTAGAAAAATAATTATTCCAGAACGATTGCCTATTTGCCGTCGTCGAGCTGGCTGTGTAGGCGAAAATTGTATTTTGTTGATCGTATTATGTCGCGTCATATGTAACTTTTGCGGTTTTGGAGGGGTTATGACACTTTCACATTTGCATTGATATATAGATGAAGTCTAGCCAGAAACATTCGCCTGACTAAGAGAGACTTGGTGCAGAGCATCGGGCATATATGCATACCATCCTGAACGATGAATTGTCGAATGGTTGTGCTGGCGATAAAGATGACTTTATACTGTCAAGCTGGTGTCGGATTTTCCACGGAGGAAACTAAAATGGTTGATTTTTTAACCATTAAGCAACACTCGAACTTCACCTACCCGATAAAACGACTACAATTCTGAAAAAGAAAGCCTTGGCCGAGTGGTCGCACATACCATTCCGGAGTTTCGGGTTCGTTTTTCGTTCAGGCAATGCAGACGAAAAGCAGTCAAAGATTCTTTTGATTTGTATAGAGGTGCAAGTGTTTACACTTGAGCTGGACTCCCAAAATATATTCAAGGCGTGCTATTTGCAATATAGATCTCAACTAATCTATATATATAAAAATGGATTCCTGTCTGTCTGATTCTTATGGACTCGGAAACTACTAATCGAACCGATCGACATGAAAATTGGTATGTAGAGGTTTTTGGGGCCGGGGAAGGTTTTCATGATAGTTTGAGACCCCCCCCCTCTCTAAGGGAGGCTGCCATACAAATGAAACACAAATTTCTGCATTACTTGAGAATTAATCAAGCAAATGGAACCAAATTAGGCATATGGGGGTTTTAGGATACAATAAATTTTTCTATGGTGGTTAGACACCGTGTTCTACTAGTCAAGCCCATTCATTTAATACCCGTATTAATGAGGTTTTGAGAAGATATATAGTCCGACATTTTGTAGTGGCAGCCATCTTGAATTTACATTTTTCTTAAATAACCGTATTCTACTAGTCAAGCCCTTTCATTCGATACCCTTTTTGATGGGGTTTTTGGAAAACCAATATCGATGAGGTTTTGAGAAAATATGTGATCCGCCATTTTGTAGCGGCTGCCATCTTGGAAATTGGATTTTCAAGATAATGAAATACGCAGTTTTATAATGACTACAGAGATAAAGGTGTGTTCCAAATTTCAGATCAATCGGTCAATAGAAAGGGGGACAAATTTCTATTAATGTGGGTCAGAGTTACAGACAAACATGTTACAAACATACAAACATACAAACATACAAACATACAAACATACAAACATACAAACAGATTACAGGGCAAGCTAAATAAAACCGTTTAAAAATAACTTTGACAAATAGAATTATTCATATAAAAAATCGCCGAGAAAAAAAAATTAACTTGTTCTTAATGACGCTCGTCTTATGAGTTGGCAGCACTATCTCAGATTGCAGTGAAACGTTCAGGATGTAATGACATTGGTCATTTAAATTTTGCATGCTCGAAATCTGTAAAAAAGAATTATACTTCTTTCTCAAAAAAAAAATATATATATATATGAATAGATGAACAAAAATTATACCAACCAAAAAAACAAAAAACCAAAAACCAATGTATGGGTATTGGAAAAAAGGTACTGTTACAGGGAAAGAATTTTTCTAATAACAATATGTTTGTATGTATATTATCGTGATTGTAAGTCCTAAAATAAAATGTTATATATAGTTTTTGATGTAGAAATGTAAGTGTAAATTTTTTTTTTAACATCATTTTTTTTTCAAATGGTTACAACCTCGCAAAGTATTGAAATTTCACAAATTCTTTAAAACTCATATCTCCCTTATGGTGAGGATTGAAAGGGTTTCCTAATAAAAATATATTAAAAAAATATCGAAGGGGAGGTATTTTGAGGTTTCGAATATTAAATTTAATTTTCGAGTAATATTTATTGGAGTTGTGTTCAAAATGTTGTTTTTCCTGAATAGTTCATTGATTTTTCATCAATTTTGCTCTACATCATATTTAAATCATACATCCTGATTTCGAATTACGTTTCGTTTTTTAAAAAAGTGCTCTATGTTTATTAATACCACCTTGATCAAAAAGTTCCCGGAATCACCACCGTGTGGCGCTCTCAGTCTCACGTTTCTATTTTATTTTTTTTGTGGGTTGGCACATCTGTCATTAACATTCTAGAAAATTTGTAGTGTGATAGTTTTACATTTCAAAAGTTACGCTGTATTGAATACATCTACTGTTGTTCGTGCCTCGATTTTGTACAATTTGCAAAATTTGCAAAATCAATCATTATTAGTGAACATTTGGCTAAAAACGAAACGAATGCCCTTCAGCTATTCAGTTATTCACCTGATTTGGCTCCCTGCGACTTTTTCCTATTCGAACGACTCAAGAAACCACGTTTCAGAATACGAGACGAGATAATGAAAAAATTGAAGATGGCGCTGATGGCCAAATCGAATATAATAAATGTTTTGAGGATTGGATCAAGCGCTGACATCAGTTCGTTGCAATCGATGGGGCGTATTTTAAAGGGGACAATATCGATATTGATGTACAATCTTGTATTTTTCATTTCCTGAATAAATTCCGCGAACTTTTGGTATGCCATTATGGAGAATAATCTGATTTGAAATTGATCGCAGGGTAATAATAATTGTGATTTTGGGTAGCTCTCATCTTATGTACGAAGTTTTGAAAAATGAAAAATGAAGAGTGCGTCAAATTCCGTTGTTTTTCAGCTGATTTGACGTGAAAAACAGATCTACAAAAAAAAACCAGTAGTTTATTCGTTCCTTCTCGAAAAAATTTAGACACGCATTCTTTTATTTCACGATTAAGGTTGTCATCCTGAATAATGGTGGTTTGGAAATTCCTTTTTTTCAATATTTTGCCGAATACAGTCATTTAAGACAATTAGTAACTTTTGAACCGCTGCTCTCAGCCACCACAGCAAGGACGTGTATCAATCTAATACTTTATGCAACACTATATCAGTTCGCACCTAACCGAATTGTAATGTATAGTGAACTTATCCACGAATCAAAACAGTGCTCCTATGAATAATAGATAGCGGTATTTAGTATAAACAAAAGTTGTCATCAACGGTTGGAGGAAGGCTCAATGAAAATATCCATGTTCCAGAACTGTGTATAGAGCACTGTTCTTTATGTTCAAACAGAAAGATGAAAGGCGGAAGACGCTGAACTAATATTTTTTGTGATACATGGAAAAACCAGTACTGAATTCTGGGGACTATTTCGAAATATATCACTCGAAGGAGAAAGATAGAACATATTCATATCAAAACAACGCATTAAGAGACATTTTCAGCAAATACTTAGACGTCGTGCATAAATCACATAACGCGGGAAGGGAGGGGAGAGGGTCGAGCTTGTGTTACCTACTGTGTGCTGGAGATAGGAATTGCGTTACGTAAGGGGGTAGAGGGGGTAAAAAATCCGATTTTCATCGTTACGTACTTTGTGCACCACACTTTCTCTGGAGTTTATGAAAAAATTATCCTGTTTATTTAATCTCATAAATAATACATATACCGCATATAATCTTACAAAGTTTTACATCATTGCTTTTTTCAAGTAAAAATAATTCCAACCAATACGACGCCCATGTCCAAATTTAATACGACCGCAAAGGGTTGAAGGTATCCAACAAAAATACTGAGAGGAACTCTAAATATCCATCTTCAAGTGAACCATTGCAAAAAAAAGTTATTTATGGTTGTCGAGGTTTTCAGGCAAAAGAGACCCAAGGGTAACGGGTAACTAAAATTTAGAATTTGTTTTTGGGAAAGATATTTTCAATCAACAAATTATTGGTACACATCCAATCAATTGGATTGGTAACACAGTATTCATATGTCAATGTCATTCTTTCTTCAATTTACTACCCCTTGATCTACCTTGTTTCATACGTTTTCATTGTTTCAAATATTGTTTTTACTTTTTAATATAGGGTTGGGGAAAAAGAAATGTCGTATTTCTGATCGAAATTTGACGCTTTCATTCACATACTTAAAATTATCCAACTTAAGTCAAATATACGCCGTTTTGTTCGCAAACTTGTTGCCATTTAGAAGGCAACTTCACTATTCCCCCCCCCTTATTTGCAAAAAAACAGACAACCAGTTTTCGCAAGCCTCTTTTGAGACCAACTTAGTATCACCAAGAGCGTTTTGCATAGACCGGAAGAGATGATAATCACTTGGAGCCAGTTTCAGACTATACGGTGGGTGCAATAACACATCCCATCCGAGCTCCCGTAGTTTCTGGCGGGTCTTCAAAGACATGTGAGGCCGAGCGTTGTTCTGGTGGAAAACAACACCATTCCTATTGATCATTTCTGGCCGCTTCTGGTCAATCGCCTGCTTCAAACGGTCAAGCTGCTCACAGTAGAGAACCGAGTTGAGGGTCTGGCCATAGTTGAGCAGCTTATAGTGGATGATTCCCTTCCAATCCCACCAAACACACAGCAAAAGCTTCCTGGCCGTCAATCCGGGCTTGGCGATGGTTTGGGCCGGCTCACCGCGCTTCGACCACGACTTTTTTCGCTTTAGATTGTCGTACGTGATCCACTGTTCATCACCAATCACCATCTTCTTCAAAAATGGGTCGAGTTCGTTCCGTTTCAGCAGTGCATCGCAGGCGTTGATTCAGTCTAAAAGATTGCGTCAACTCGTGTGGCACCCATACATCCAGCTTTTTGACGTAGAACTACGTCTTTCATTAAGGGTGCCAAATCAGAAAACAGGTCACGTTTTTATGAAATAAAGTTAACGTTAATAACTATTTTTGTCGCGAACGGATTTTGGCGATTTACATACTAAACGAATCGGAAATTCCGTAAGATTTGTTTAATATGCTATACATTAGATTCCCCTGGTTTGTAGATGGCTAAAATTCCTGAAAACTTTAAGCGTTTCCATTTTCCCGTGTGCTTTCCCGAACAAAGATGTCAATAACGAGCAACTTATCGACGACCAACGGAGGGGAAATCGTAGGATTTAAAGTCTCCGTGAACAAAGGAAAAGGTAGAAGACTGAAGGGGAATACTTGCCTAGAGTATAAACAGTGGATCTCGCTGAGGCAAACTTTCATTCGGCATCGGACTGTTGAGCAATCCAGTTCACTTTGCTTTCGCTGCGCTTCGATCTAAGATTGGACCCCACCAGTGGTAATCCAACTTGGATATCGTCGTGTGGTTTTTTCAGTTCGTTTTTGGCGTTATTCATATTTTCTTTCCGCGTGATAAATTAGACGCTTCGCGTAGGGTGTGATGAGCAAGAAGAAGAGGAAGGCAGGCTCGAGTCCTGCAAAAAACGAACGCATTGCCAGGGGCATTAAAATTTCGAGGCAAGCGTCTAATGCTGCACGCGGTGTTGGCGCAGTGAAAAGCGCTCGCACTGAACCGAGCCTTCGCGCGTGTGACACCGCATCAAACAACAGCGAAGTAGGCGATTTGGGCGCGTCGGTCGAAAATGTAAACGCCGTTACCCAGACAGCAAATAAAGTCAAGCTCCCCCCGCTGGTGGTGAAGGCGGTCGCTCTTGACAAAGTCATCAGCGAATTCGCATCGATGGGTGTTACAGCAGAGTACAAGCTGTGTTGCATAATTCAGTCCTTTTCCAAGCTGTTAACATTGTTTGTTTTTCGTCATCATAAGGGCTTCGTTGGTGCATTTGAGAATGCATCATTGCATTAAACTGACGTTATGGCGAAGCAGGCGTTAAGGTTGAGCGCCAAAAAAATATTTGGGGAATACCAAGCGTCTTACTGGAATGTTATAAGTTATTTGGGTTCACGTGCCAATCGCAAAACTGCCTTCAACTAGGATTGCATTTGCTCTAATATTGATAATAATGAAGCATTGCTACTGTTTTCGAGGTTGTTATTAACAAAAAGAGTTTATTTCGCTTGTTTAGTCACCAAGAAAGTAAATGTCGTTCTGGAATTTTGTATGTGATTAGATTTCGCTTGCCAGTAGCAAAACCTCCTCCGCTAAGGGTGACAGCTGCGCTTCTCTCGAGCATGAGAAAGTAATGCAACTTTTTGCGAGGCAAGTATTTATTTATTTATTTATTACAATAATCAACAGGCAGAATCTATGCCCTAATGATATTTAAATGGGATAATATTCTCTTAAAATTACGTTTTAATAGCTACCCTACATAAATTGAAATCAAAGCCCTCTGCAACTCTGTTGAACATTCTGAGCAGACCGGATATACTACCGTAGGTCGCGTAATTTGTTCGCCGGACCGGTATACGCAGCAAATTTTGGTTCCGCAGACTTCTTGGAGGCACCTGTAGTTGGAATGAACGGAGCAACGCCGGACACTCTGTTTTCGACGTCAGGACATCAGACACTAGCATAGCACGGGCGACATTGCGGCGAACAGCTAAGGTGTCTAAATTGATTAGAAGGCATCTACTATCATAGCTGGGTAGCCGAAAAGGATCCCTCCACGGCAAGCGTCGAAGAGAAAAGCGCACAAACCTGCGCTGTACAGCTTCAATTCTGTCGACACCATTTTGGTAGTATGGACTCCAAACTTGACAGCCGTACTCAAGAGTCGAACGTACCAGCGAGCAGTACGAAGACTTCAAGCAATATATGTCATTGAAATCTTTACCGATTCGAAACAAAAAGCCCAGACTTCTGGAAGCTTTGCCCACAATTAATGAAATGTGCTGCTGGAACGATAGTTTGCTGTCTAGAAGTACCCCTAGATCTTTGATACAGTTGGTTCTCTCGATGGAAGTATCCAAGAGTTTATAATCGAACAAGATCGGTTCCTTTTTTCTTGAATAGGTGATAATAGCACATTTACTTGGGTTCACCTTCATGCAATTAGCAATACACCATTCGGCAAAACTATCCAGCTGTTGCTGAAGTAGGCAGGCATCGGCAGTCGAGTTGATTATAAAATAAATTTTCATATCGTCGGCGAATGACAAGCGCGGAAGGTTCATCTTAAAATTGACGTCATTGAAGTACAAGAGGAAAATCAACGGCCCCAGGTGGCTGCCTTGAGGAATCCCAGATGGCGCGTCGAATTTGCGCGAGAAATGATCACCAATTTTTACTGCTAGCTGGCGACCGATTAGGTATGACCGCAGCCAACTGATTATTCTGCCGCCAAACCCCAAATTCTCCATTTTAGAAATCGCAATTTCGTGATTAATGCTGTCAAACGCTGCTGTCAGGTCGAAATATATCGCATCTGTTTGTTTGGCGCTATTGAAACCTTCCGTTATATAAGCCGTGAAAGTCAACAGATTGGTTACAGTAGATCTCTTAGGCATAAATCCATCTTCTACAATGTAATGCTGGCAGAAACTAAAGATCGGTTCCAAGACAACAAGCTCAAGCAGTTTGGCGACCGAGCTTAGTGCGGAAATTCCTCGGTAGTTATCGATTTGAGTCTTGGCACCCTTTTTATGTACAGGAATCAAAAACGCCGACTTCCAGGAAGTTGGAAATTTTCCACTAATCAACGATAAGCGGAAAATGCGACAAAGAGGAATCGTCAGATTAGCTGCGCATTTCTTCAATATAATAGACGGAATACTATCAGGACCAACTGAGCAAGACGCCTTGAGTTTGTTCATAGCAGCTTGTACCATTGGCTCGTCAACCTCGATATGGGAGCAAGACTGGCCGAGAAAAGGTACGTTTCCAGCAGCAGATTCAATTTGCTCGGGTGTTATCGACTCATCCGAAAACACGCTTCCAAATTTATCAGCAAATAGGTCACATATCGTTTGTGTGTCAGAACTCCAGCGCCCATTGTACTCCATTGTAGAAGGTAGACCGGACTTATTCCTTTGCTCGTTTACAAACTTCCAAAAAGACTTAGGATTTGATTTCAGTTTCAGCTGCATGTTAGTTATGTAACTACGATAACACGATTGAGTAGCTCGCTTGTATGCATTGTTTAGTCGCACATAATAATTCCTAAGTGGCACGGTTCGGTACTTGGCAAATCGACGTAATGCCGCTCTCTTTGCTGTTTTCATTTGACTTAGTTCCCTAGTCTGCCATGGAGTATGCGAATGCTCTAAAGTAGTTCGCTTCGGTACATGCCTGTCAATAGCATAGTTCACGATAATGGAGAACATTTGAACTGCATTGTCTACATCGTCATAATCTAAAACATCTTCCCAGTCGATAGTAGACAGGACGTTAGAAATGGGGTTATAGTCAGCTTCTTTGAAGTCATAGTACACTGCAGTTGCGGTTTTGCGGAATTGATTTGAAGCAAGGTTTTCCAAAACAAGGTGCAGAGCGGGGTGGTGAGGAACGGTTGTAACTAGCGGAGCAGCCGCTGCTGAAATAACTGGAGCTGAGTCAGCACTGCTAACGAAGCAGAGGTCCAGAATTCTTCCGTTGTTGTTCTCGACATGGTTGATCTGTTGAAGCAGGCTGGTGCTGTACGAATCCAATAGGGAGACTGTGCATGTCGAAAGTGTAGAGTGATTGGCATCCGGGTACAGAAATCCTGATCTCGAAGGTCTCCATTTGATTCCAGGTAAATTGAAATCCCCGATTATCGCAATTTCATCCATCGGTTTGAGTCTAGAACGCACTGTTGCTATCGAATCCGTGTGGACGGTCATCAAAGCTACATCACGGACGCGGTCTGGTGGTACATAAACGGCGCACAGAAATAGCGAGTGATCAAACATCTTAATTTCAACCCACACTTGTTCGATGCTTAACCAAGAGTCATTTGGAACGATGCGGGGTTTTAACTCACGGCGGATGGCAAGCAGCACTCCACCTCCAGAATCTTTCGAACTGTTTGACTGACAGCGATCGCAGCGAAAAACATCGTAACTCTTATCAAATACCTGAGTGGATGTGGTACGGTCGTTTAACCAAGTTTCGGTGAGTGCAATAATGTCGTAACATAGATCAGAACTGGCCAGCAAATAATCCTTAATGCTACTATTCATACCACCAACGTTTTGGTAGTAAACGTGCAAAGTTGAAAGATGGCGATCACTGTTATGTGAATAAGTACCAACAGCCACAGAATGACGATCGTCTCCTTCTGAAGCACATCCTGAGAGAAGTGGGTACTGTAGGCTATCGTATGTTACGTGTTCATCAACAATAAGAGGGTCGCAAGTAGAACTGAAATTACAAGAGCCTTCAAGGAATGATCGACTGTTATCGCACACGTACTTGCCTGAAGGTGCAGGCTGGAAGACCTCTTCCGAACCTCCGTGAACAGGGCCGGGACGACTGCGACGGCAGGATACGGAGCGTGTAGAGGTGACGGAAGACGAAGGCTCGACTGTTACGGGGTCAGGAGAGGCTTCCATAATACTTTGTGGTGTGCGTCCCGGTTGATTCGAAGATGAAATCAGCTGACTTATGCAGGACACAATCGAATTAGGCTGGCTTACAGAAAGCGTTTGTTGTACTTCATGGTCGATGTCAGAGACAGGGCTGAAATTTGGAGGATCTTCAGGGACAGATCGATTGACAAAACACGTATACTTGCCGGGAGGTGTAGGCTGGAAGACCCCTTCTAAACCTTCGTATACAGGGCCGAGACGACTGCGACGGTAGGAAGGGAAGTTGAAGAGTGTGGTGGAAGATGGCTCGACTGTTACGGGATTAGAAGGAGCTTCCAAAGAGCTTCTCAGCGTGCGTCCCGGTTGTCTTGCAGAGGGTACCGTTGACTCGAGATGTTCGAGATCGAATCCGATGCATTCATGTTTGATGAGGAGTTGTCTTCGAGAGGTGCCGTTGACAGTAAACTGACAATTTTCGGACCGTTTTTTGACCGATGATCTTCAAATTCCCGAAATCGGATACTCTCGGGCCACGTGTCACTGAAGAGGGCTTTTTGTTTGTACTGGACTGCAATTCCAAGGAAACGAACTGCAACGAGTTCAAATCTTTTCCTTTCGGAACTAACTTCACCAATATAAGTAATATTAACATAAGCGTCTTTTGAGAACATCGCAAAATTATGAGAAGTGTTTATATTCCTAGTAGTTTCAAGCCACCAATGTATGGCGACTTATATAAAATAACAGTGTAATTCTACGTCCACAATGCGGTCGTATCTTGGACACAACCTCCTATAATTTTTTTGAAATCCAATCTTCTGCAAATGGCTCCAAACGGTTTTATGGTCTATACCCAGTTCCTGGCCAATCGAGCGAGTGATCGCATGCCGGTCTACTTGGATGATTTCAACGATTTTATCGGTTTCCATGACGATTGGCCTACCACTAGGGGTGTATCTTCGACAGCTACTACACCAGAACGAAATCGATCAAACCAATGCTGTGATGTGCGAATCGTTACAGTATCGGGTCCATAAACTGCATGAATTTTTTCGGCCGTCTTCGTTGCAGTTTTACCTCGCAGGTAGTAAAAACGTACAATATGGCGAATTTCTTGCTTGGTGTACTCCATCTTTGACGCGCTATAACTTGAGACTGAAAAGGACAATCACAACACTGTTAAAACGACACTTGTAGCACAGATTGTCGTCTTTAAATAACCGTATAGTATGACCCGATGCGATAAGTACAACACAAGATATGTTTAAGTGTTGCCATATCTTGACAATATGTGCTCCCTTGGCCGAGTGGTTAGCGTCATAACTAACATGCCGGGTGTTCGGGTTCGATTCCCGTTCTGGTCGGGGGAATTTTTCGTCAAAGAAATTTCCTCCGACTTGCACTGTGATCACGCGTATTCTAGAGCTTGCCACTCAGAATGCATTCAAGGCGTGTTATTTGGCATAGAAATCTCAACTAAGTACTAAAAAAAATGACGCAAGTAATATTACGTTGAGACGGCGAAGTTCCTCTAGGAACGTTAGTGCCATTGAAGAAGAAGAAGAAGATATCTTGACAATATACGACATTTCTTTTTCCCCAACCCAATATTTCATTTGCACAAGATACTTATCCTACTTTTTCTTCTTTCTAGGTATGCGACTACTACTGATGAACTATGCATCGGTCAATTGGTTGGTTAACATTCAACACCATACGAGAAAGTTGTAAGATAATTTTATGAACATCTCATGAAAGGGGGTGTCTGTAGCAGGGCTCTGCATAGTCATAGTCAACTGAGGATAGTCAGCTGACTAACTGACTTACTATATCCATAGTCAGTTAGTAATGACTTTTGGCTTTTTCACGCAGTTTCTCCGCCAAAACGACTGAACAGTCATTCGGGCGTTTAGTTGCTATCTCCCTCTACCGATTCGACTATATCATTTCATTCTTCCCAGTCAAATTGTCTTCATTTGAAATGACTTCCCCCAAAATGAATTCGTTCCTCTCTTTCTCTCTACCATATACATGTGCATGCATCGATGTTTGAGTTCAACGTGGTTTGACATACGCTACAGGTGAGCTAGATTCTTTTCTATCGTACACGAAAATTACTTACACGTATAAAATAACGTGCAGTGTGTGTGCACTATTTTGCACGCCTAATACTAACTAATACTAACGCGAGGACCTTGATAGCATACTTGATGAATGTCTAAGTTCGTTGGTTTGAATTCACGATGGGTAGACAATAAACCGTCCTTGAAGGGGCAACTTCTTTTTTGCATCAGAAATCATGTTTTCGTTCCTCTTTATATGGACGTAAAAATAAGATTGTGTACACGGGTATGAGTGTCAGGGGGAAATGGAAGTGTGAATTGAAGTCAGTTGAATGAAGAGTCAGATTTGTATTCATTAGTCGAGTCAGTTAAAATAACCACTGACTGGACTAGTTCACCAGTCATCCTCGCTAGTCAACGCTAGTCAATTCGTTTTCTAGTCAAGTCACTTTTTGTTGTCGGTGACTGCCGAAGCAGTTCTAGTCGAAGCGAAGCTGCTGAGAGTAGAGTCAGTCCTCATTTTTCACCTTCGAACCTTTCGGGCCCTGCTCCGTAGCCACATTGCACAATGGAAAAACATCAATAACTTTAAGTAGGAATAAGATATTGACAAGTTCTGCATCGCAAAATGTTGGTATTGACAAGCTCTAATAGTCGTACGAAGACAGTTTTGATTTAGAATTTGAAATATAAAAGTTAAAGCACAAAATCGCGTTTTTTCATGGTTACCCTAACGCAACTTAGATAGAAAGTGCCAAAAACAACTTTGTGGGAGATATTTGTATTTTAGACGAAAACTGTCTTCAAAAAAGCTGTTACATATGATAGAGTGCTCATTTTAATGTTTTCAAAAATAAGGTTACCAAAATTGTCGATGAAATAAATAACTAATAAATAATCTTTATAGATAGAGATACACATAGTTCGACAATGTTATAGCCCCAGTTATTTTAAACAACTTTATAGAACAATTTTTTTCCTATCTTTTAATATAATCGATCTAGCGCTTTTTTCTAGGGTACATTAGGGTGACCATGAAAAAACTTTTATATTTCAAATTCTACATCAAAACTGTCTTCGTACGACTTTTAGAGCTTGTCAATACCAATATTTTGCGATGCAGAACTTCTCAATATCTTAATCCTTATTGATGTTTTTCTACCCAAAAACTCATGATTTCAATTAAAATTTACTCAAACCCAAAAAATAACAGAGTGTTGAAAGTCAACCATCTTATAGAGTGAAATATGCTCTTTTAAATGCCGTCAATAAACGTTGTTTATGTTTGCCCCAGAAAGAATGACAAACAATTGAAGAGAGCGTACTTTTTGGGAAGAAATGTCAATAACTTTGAGTGAGGTTGAGATATTAACAAGTTCTGCATCGCAAAATGTTTGTATTCGTAAGTTCTAAAAGTCTTACGAATACAGTTTGTATGTAGAATTTGAAATAATATTAAAGTTGGAGCAAAAAAGATTTTTTTTTTCATGGTGACCCTAACGTAACTTAGAAAAAATGCGCTATATCAGTTGTTTCAAGTGATGGAAAAAAAATTGTTCTTGAAAAATGTCTCAAATAACTGGGACAACAACATTGTCGAACTATGTTTACCTCTATCTATAAAGATAAGAAAGCTGATTTTTTTTATTTCATTGACAATTTTGGTCACCCTATTTTTAATAACATAAGAATGAGCGCTCTAAAATATTTAACAACTTTGTCGAAGACAGTTTTTGTCTAGAGAATATCTGTCGAGCTCTAAATGCTAATTTGCACTTAAATACATCTCCTGGACCAAGATAGGTCTATGGTACTAGGTGAGGCCGTTTCGTTACTAAGTTGGTTAGGGGAGCGGTATATGAAAACAGTACGGAAGAAAGCAGAAGGGAATTATTTCCTTGAAGCGTGAAAGAGACAGACTGATCACGAGCGAGCTTGGGTACAAGCGTATTGTGTTTTGTTTACAAACAGAACACAGTAGACTTCCAATATGGCTGAAGAGTGGTTTTAGCAAGTTGGCCCACCTTAGGATATACTTCTACGCGCCTTGTCCTGGACCATTGTGCATTGGTTGCGCGTTCGCTTAGTAAGCGATCGATCGTGAGTTCAAAACTCAGGGCCCTCATTAACCATCTTTGTGTTGTTACAGAATAGCTACGTCCACGCAACAATCATCAGCGATGGAGATTGATCCTTCTTCTTCTTCTCTTCTTCTTCAATGGCTAACGTTCCTAGAGGAACTTCGCCGTCTCAACGTAGTATTACTTGCGTCATTTTTATTAGTACTTAGTTGAGATTTCTATGCCAAATAACACGCCTTGAATGCATTCTGAGTGGCAAACTCTAGAATACGCGTGATCACAGTGCAAGTCGGAGGAAATTTCTTTGACGAAAAATTCCCCCGACCAGAACGGGAATCGAACCCGAACACCCGGCATGTTAGTTATGACGCTAACCACTCGGCCACGGGAGCACGGGAGGAAATTGATCCACGATCGAAATAATATCGATTCATCCATACAACTGCTCTGCTCTGCAAGACACATCGGGCTGTGCTGTTCTATTAATAAATCAACAATGATCAAATCAACTGTCTCCCCGCTGTCCGGTCTAACTGGATAATGGAAGAACAGAAGGAAAACTCTTACGCCTAAATGGCTACTATGTAAATGTGTACCATATGCAATGGTATAGATGGGAATACTCTAACTAGTGGGCTAATTATAGATATGATAAACATGTGACATGTAAACGATTAAAATTCGGCTCTGTTACAGCTAAAAATGCTGAAATGCCTAAAAATGAACAAATGGGATAAAAAAAATCTCATGAATGATATCTATATCGATAGAGGATTCAGGTAACGATGAACGGTGTGCGGATCTCAGGTGACCTGTCGGAATCATTTGAGACTCACAGGGGACTTCGACAAGGCGATGGACTCTCCTGTCTGCTCTTCAACGTGGCGCTGGAAGGTGTTATGCGGAGAGCGGGCTTCAACATGCGGGGCACGATTTTCAACAATTCTAGTCAGTTTATCTGCTTCGCCGACGACGTGGACATAATCGGAAGAACACATGCGACGGTAGCCGACTTGTATACTCTACTGAAACACGAAGCGAGCTGATTGGGCTTGGGATCAATGCGTCTAAGACTAAATACATGCTAGCTGGAGGGACTGATCGCAACAGAGTTCTTCTTGGTAGTAGTGTTGTGATCGACGGCGACGAGCTCGAGGTGGTGGAGGAATTTGTCTACCTTGGCTCGTTGATAACAACTGACAACAACAACAGCCGTGAAATTCGAAGACGCATTTTCAATGGAAGTCGTGCCTACTATGGGCTCCGCAAATCCTTGAGGTCCAACAAGCTTGGACCCCGTACGAAGTGTACCATGTACAAATCCCTAATTCGACCGGTTGTTCTCTATGGGCACGAAGCATGGACGATGCTTGGAGAGGACTCACAAGCGCTCGGAGTTTTCGAACGCCGGGTGCTCAGAACAATATACGGTGGTGTCAGGAAAACGGAGTATGGAGAAGGAGAATGAACCACGAACTGGCGCAACTCTACGGCGAACCCAGCATCCAGAAATTCGCTCAAGGCTGGACGAGTGCGATGGGCAGGGCATGTTGCAAGATTGCCGGACAGCAGCCCTGCAAAGATGGTGTTCGCATCTAATCCGGTAGGAACAAGATGGAGAGGAGCCCAGCGAGCGAGGTGGTTGAACCAGGTGGAGCAGGACTTGGCAAGATTCGGTGCAGCCGGGAGTTGGAGAACTGCAGCCATGGACCGGGTTTATTGGAGAAGAGTAGTGAATCAGAGCTAATCTCAATGGGATGTAGAGTCATAGTAAATAAATAAAAATCGATAGAGGAAATGAGGAACAATTTCATCAAACGTTCGCGGTTCACTATTTTTCATTAACATGAATTATTATCCATGATTATCCAGCAAAATTATGCACAACAAAACAAGATGGTGTCGTAAACTCAAAAGGGAATTGACATATTAACTATGTAATCTGCACATTGAAAAAAAAAACTTTCACTGAAAATATCTCATCCTTGCAATAGAGTGAAGAACTCAATGTTTGGTGTAACAAGATCATCAAAACAATGGAAATGTAAGTTTATTAGAATCAATATCAGAAACAGCAAGTTCTATTTTTGAAATAAAAAAATTATAATTGGATTTGGTTTGAATACAGGTAATATGCCGGTATTTATATGACATTATCGTTTTTATTCTGCCATTCATGATTCTGTTGAATGGTATTTGTTGGATACTAGATTAAGGATAATCAGCTAAAACTGCATTTTTATCGAGAAGGTCGGGAGAAGGGAGTAAGTATCGAGAATGCGATGTGTGTAATGAAGATCTTATTTCAGAACGCCTGTTCCAAATGTTTTTGTAAAACTTTTTGTTTTTTTTTCGTACAATTTTATGTCAGTGAAGTTTCAACGGCATAAAATAATTTAGGAATCAAAGTGAAGAAATCATGTTTTTCAAAAAACGATATTCAAATTTCGATTATTATTACTCATTTTACTTATATTTTGGACGTGAACGTGAGCTGCCATCAATTCTACCGGCTCTGATTTTACGTCAACAGTGTCAACCTGCCATCCTTTTTAAGTTTCTGTTTGATAATTTTCCAATTTTTGCTCGATTCGGTCCCATTGGGCGGGTTAATGTCTTCTTCTATAAAATCCACTCCATTGATGTCACTGATGTATCGTGTAAGAAGCCAAATCGGACATAATCTTCACAGGATCCTTTCTTTTCTCCAAGCCTTTCCACTCATATATCTTCGAGTTTATAATCGCTTCTTTGGGCCAAAGTTTTTTTTTGTAATACACCCTATACGGCCACTCTTTATACGGATTTTCGTTGAACAAGCTTGGAACCGATCCGATAGGGTTTGTACGAATTTGTATTGGAATAACTGATTCGTTATACGGTTTTTTTCTTAGCGGCCCAGGAACGTATCTAGGTCGTAAAGCGAGGTATGGGTGTAATAAAGATTTCCATTGACGAAAACTTTTCAAGACGTCGTATACGGTAGATTGGGCGATTTTAAGGATAGTTTTCATTAACCTGATCGAGTCGGATTTTTTATTTGGGTATCTATAATAAATTTTGTTATCTTCTTCTATCAGTTCCCGAAAAACATGACGAATCGTAATGAAATTTCGACCATTGAATGAAGAACGATTCCAAAAATAATATTTTCAAAGCATTACAAAACCCATCAACCACATCAGATGTGATTTCCAGCACAATTGATCACTTGGTGACTGGTGACTTGGCAGTATGTCCTCAACAAGAAAATAGTGATTGACAGCATTGACACAATTATACAAAGCCAATTTAAAAAAGAATAGAGAAAAGTGTTAATGCAGGTAAATGGAACGATAACTATATAAAATTAAATTTTAATAGGTTTCATACCATTACGCATGAATTAAATACGAAAAATGCAAATGAATGGACTACAACCTTCATCGTTCGCACAGATCCAAGAACGACCAAACCGAGAAATGAAAAAAACAACTGTTTTGTTTCATCCGACAAGCACCAAGTATTCGGAAGTCTACCGTCTACATCCTGCACCGGAGGGTGCCCCAGCCTGGATCGAGTGGAAATAGTTTACTATGTTGTGGAAATTGCTGCTTTTACTATTTATTTTCATGCTGAATGTATACCTGTATACAAACAGAGAGAGGCATCGCCAGGAGCATGTGGCGTACCGGGAACCGAGTAAAGGTTGGACTCGATCCAACTCGACCGTGAAGCAGAGCCCATCACAGCAGGGAAAATCATTACGACAAAAGGTGAAAATCGTGTGGAAAAAATGCTTGTGTTTGATTCGTTACTCTTCTGGCGCCAACATGTAGAGGGATCCTGGGAACCTTGAACGCTTGAGCAGGTTATACCAAAGCCAGAGGAGAATAAGGAATCAATTCTTGTCTGATACACAGAAGGCTTGATAATAGCGAAATTAACGATAACAACAAAAGGACAAACCCGTTGTAGCTCGAGCGATGGCAACTTTCATCTCAGCGTCAAATTGGGCTCGCTGTTGGTTTTTTTTTAAGAATTTGTTGCTATGATTCAGATGGAACCAATGTTCGTTATCATTAAGCGAATTTTGCGATATATTCTAGTGGTGGAACAAAATATCCCCACTTGTTTATTTTCACAACGAGAAAGCGGTTTTTCACATTGCATGATTTCGCTCGTTTCATGTTATGCTCATCAGAATTTGCCGGCGTTAATTTCGCGCTAGGTTTCAAATTTTATCTGCACTGAATTTTGCGCTTAAATTTGCGTAATCAATTAGCTAAAACGAATCTAAAAAGCAAATGAATGCGAATCAGGGAATCGATCTATGATTGAGTGTGTGCTGGTGTCTGTTATACATATCAGAACACAAACAGAGGCTGTTTCATTTCTTAGCGCAGGAATCGGAGAAAATGTTTGTAATGGTGGGGAACAATTAGAATTTAACAATTGCTATTTCTTCTTCATTTACAATTTACTTATGCTTTGGTTGAGAAAATCCGATTTAAACTACCAGGGGTATGCATTTGAAACCAGAATTCACACATTGATAGGCACATATACCAATTTAAAAAAGTACAAATGATGGTTGTTCCTGTGTAATCAATGGTTCGTGGTTCCAAAAGTTACGAGAGCGTCACTTTTCAGTTCGAATCTCCCAGTAGTTGACTAAACGAAAACATTTTTCGAAAACTAAGACCTCTGTTTTAGTTTGTAGTCTCTCGTGACACTCTGTCGATCGAACAAGGTAGAAAATTATTATCCAGGAAATCCGCAAACATCCTTGTGGTACGATCCACCGTGATGTCCGGTAAAAGTACAATGACTGCATCGATTATTGACGTCCAAAATTGATGAACGTGATCTCTTATTACACTTCTGAAAAACTTTTTCAACTTCTGCGTCTGGATAACTCATCTATGTGTATTTCGGATGAAATTCAATTTTTCGTTCGTCGCCTTACACTCTATCAAACCAAATCAAACAATAAGTAGGGTTATATATTTTTTTCCAAAATTTCACTTCTTGCCGTAACCGAAATTCCGAATACTTTCGAGTAACCCTTAATGTGAGCTATTTAAGTTGATATCATATACTCAATTGGAAATCAGTCAAATGGTGTCCATGGTTTAATTTTTCTTCTCAATGCTCTAACTTTTATACTTCAAATTTCACATGCCAACTGTCTTCGAAAGACTTTTACTAAGACAAACATTTTGCGATGCAGAACTTGTCAATATTCCAACTCCACTCACAGTCATTGATATTTCTTCCCAAAAAATACGCCCTCTTTATTTGTTTGTCATTCTTTCTGAGGCAAACATTAAAAATGCTCATTGACAAAATTTGAAAGAACATGTTTCGCTTTACATAATGTGAGGTTTACAACACAATGTTATTTTTTGTATTTAAGTAAATTAAAATTGAAGTCATGAGTTTTTGGGTGAAACACCATCAATAACTTTGTGTATGATTAAGATATTGACAAGTTCTGCATCGTAAAATGCTGGTCTGATAAGCTATAAATGAAAACCTCGAGTCACGGTGTTTGTTATCGAACTCCACCGAAAGGGCTCGACCGATTATGATGAAATTATGCACAAAAAACTTGGTAGGCATGAGAATAGGTTGTAAACTAGGATATCGATTACTATATTTTTAATATAGATTAAAGTGGCCCTATGCAGAAAAAAAAATTGATTTTTTTTCTTAAATTTCGCTTTAAACAATTCATATAAGCACAAATTTAAGCCCCCATACCCTATTTTTTTTATCATGATTTTAGTATTTTTGTTTAAACAATATTCAAAAAAATTTAACCATCGTTCGTTTTTCAAACGGAACGAATTTATTTATGTTGTTAAATGACAGATGACGCTACGCTCGCTACATCGAACTATAACCTCACTTCGTATAAAGTCAGGCGTACTGTCGGCGAGCTGCAAGTGTTTTTGAATGAATACAAACAATTATTGGAATAATTCAAATAACACTCGGTCGGTTTACAAAATGACAATCACGCTATTGTCATGATTCCTGATAAAACACCTGCTGCAGAGCACGTGTGTAGATTCAATGCGCAAGCATTGCTAGAATCATAGAAGGCGACTGTACAGTGACGCGAGAAATTGTGATTCGAGGAAAAAACAATAATCTGGAATGCATTAGTTCATACGACTCCCTCCATGTTCTTCTTCAATAGCACCAACGTTGCCAACGTTCGCATTATCATCGTAGCATCATTTTAATAGTACTTGATTGAGATTTCTATGCCAAACATACACCTTAAATGTTTTCTAAGTGACTAGCTCAGAAACATGGGTGACTCACATCATAGAGTGAGAAGGGTCTCTTAGACGAAAAATCCCCCAGCCAGCCTGAAGGGACAAGACGAATATTTCATAAACATTAAACAACGAGACCCCGCTAATGGTAATTAATTCATTTTGAACATCATTTTTCATTTTGAATTGTATCTTATGGAGATTCGATATTATCAGACCAACGCCATTCTACGATGTCGTGAGCTGTGAGTTCAAACATAAAGTGAAGTCCTGTCGGATTCAGTCCCACACATTGCTGGTGTTGAAAAAAATTACTGCAGTCTTCCGGTTTAATAATGTTTTTATTTGGTTGTTAAAAAATTCCTTTGAATGACAAGAATGACAACTTTTGATTTTAAAACTAGTAACATCAACATGGTAAGTATTACAAACATAAATATATAAACAGTAAGTATTTAATTGATTTTAGTTACTAATCTAATTCATCTATTCTTTCTTTTCAGGTCCTATAGAAACCCTATTGAATTTAGCAATTGTTCAAAGTAAACACTCACGTTTAATCTTCTCCAGTAATTTTTATCTATCTGCTTTGATCGATCTGGAATTTAATGCTTTGATTAGGTTGATATTTGTAAGAATCGCATGATTTTACCTTATTTTTAATTTAATAAAATCAATTTAACTGTAATCATATTTTCTAAACATTGAAGTACAACTTTTCACTCTCAGTACCTTTTGTTTGTTCTGTTTACCAATGGCAGCAATACCTTTTGTTTATTTGTTTACCAATGGCAGCGACTCGAAATACTCCGTCATTATTCGTCAAGATGTACACATCCAGGGGTGAATGCGGCTTGACCTATCGGAGGTTCGTCACGGTTGTGACAGCTGGATTTATTCAGTTGGATGAAAGACGCGAAGATTATCTCATACAAACATTTTTAATCTGTCTACTATCAACTACTAATCTGTATTTTGAAATCCGATCGAGTCAGAATTACTCGAACGAACTGCAATTTTGCATTCGACATAGCCGACATTGAGCTCCGTGTATCATTTATGTGAACCAAAAATGGTTATGGATTTTCGAGTGGATTAAACACGCTTTTAAAACATGAATTTTAGATGAAAAATTAGCTCTACATATCAAATGTGTTCTATGTAAAAAGTAATATATTCTCTGCCAGTGGAGAAAAAAAATCTTGAACGAAAATTGTGTCTGGTGAAATTATGTTATAGATAAAGTTTTGGTGGAAATGCATAAATACATTTGCAAGTCCGTGAATTAAGGAAGCAATATGGCTGTATTTTAATTTCAAAATACCGTTGTGAATACTCTATTGAATGAAAACGACGAAATAATGCGTTACCAAATAGGCCGGTACATCAGTTCATTGAAGTTGTCTGACGTATCGTTGGTCCCAATTCATGAACAGTAATAAATCTATTTTCCACCAACGATACAACAATTGAACGAAATTGATATTGATATTTTTCCCTCATTTTTCTACTCCACGAAATAAATATATTTCTTTTTGCACTTTACATTTAACTTTAAAAGACCAAACATGCCAGTTACGTCAATGAAATACATCGAATCACTAAACATTATATACATTTTCGTTCAAATCTTTTAATTTGTTCTGTTTTATTGTTTTATTGACATTCGATTAATTTTAGAGATCGTTGAAACATTCAAACAGGCTTAAAATACATTACATATATTTCATTTAACACCCAACATATTCACTAGAAATAATTGCTATGGCAGAACAACGTTCGCCGGTTTAGTTGGTAAGCCATATGTATAGTATGTAAGTATGTAAGTAATGTAAGTATGGAAGTTAGAGCAAAACATTTTATTTTCATGGTCACCCTAATGCAAATTAAAAAAAAAGCGGAGTAGAGTAGATATCAGATATTGACAAGTTCTGAATCGCAAAATGTTTGTATTAGTAAGCTCAAAAGGGTTTTCAAAGACAGTTTGCATGTAGAATTTGAAATATGAAAGTAAGAGCAAAAAACAGTTCCAACATTGTCGAACTATGTTTACCTCTATCTATGAAGATAAGAAAGTTAGATTTTTTATTTCATCGTCAATTTTGGTAACCCTATTTTTAACAACATAAAAATGAGCTCTCTGTCATATGTAACACCTTTGTCGGAGACAGTTTTTGTCTAGAGAATAACTGTCGAGCTCTCAATGCTAACTTCCACTTAAATGCACCTCCTGGACTATTGTGCATTGTGCAGTGGCAACTATATTGCCACCAATTTTATCAACTGTTTAAAAAGTTCCAATTTCCTTATAAAGGGTTACGGTGAGCCACATGTCTTTTCTGTTACGCTGCCATTGGCGTCTCCGGAAAAATTTGAAATCTGATAAGACAACATCAGGCGGGGGAATCTCATAGTTTTTTGTCTGTTTGTCGTAGTGGAACTTACGACCGGCAGTTGCATTGGAAGTTATTGAGAACAACCAGGACAAAAACATTCGCTATCCAACTCTTGACGAGTAAAGTTCAGTGTCGTTATTGTGCGTTGCCACTTTTACTATTGTGCGATTGGTATAGTGTACGAGTGAAGGTCATTGCTGTCCGCTTTCGAATTGACCTTTTGTGAAGTGGAACAAAGGAAGCAGCGCTCTTGCAGCTTGCAGCCCTTGGCGGCTGTTGAACATCGGCATAACGGGATCGCCATCGTGTGGCTGTCGTTAACGGGAATTATCATCACGTGATCGTGTGAGCTATTCTTGCGCTATTGTGTTGATCCATAGCGCGTAGCCTCTGTCTCTCCCTGGTTAGGGCAGTAGAGCGCAGTATCGGAACAACTTTTATTTTAAGGTACACATATTTAATATTAATATTATTATTCAACTCATTTGTTCATTGTTTAATATTATTATCATAATTTATTTTTGTTTTGTTATTTTTTTTTCGAGATTATTGTTAAAATTAATAATATATTAGAAATAAGACAGAAATTTTTGTAAAATGGAGGATAGTGGAGGATCTCCAGAGATGGAGATCTCCGATAATGAATCCCATTTAAGATCTGGGAAAAAACATAAACGAGTCCCTCAAAAAGAAGATAATTCTTCTGGGGACGAATCTGCTCATCCTTCCAAGCCCCCCTCTAAGAAAATAGCAAGCCTCCCTTCTGAACCGACTGTTACTTCCACTCCCTCTCTCCCATCATCGATTTCGCTTCCCCCTTCTGATGTTTCCGATCCAACCCAATCCTCGTCCTCGTCTTCTCCCTCTGTTGTTTCCGCTCCACGTGTCAGAGTTTATCCAGAAGATGCACCTGGAACTGGCCCGTGGGTTGTTTTCCTCCGGCCAAAACCAAAAGGAAAAAGCCTTAACGTGATTCAGATCATGAAAGATCTGGCCAGATACACTTCTGTATCTGAAATTCGCAGGGTTAGACCGAACAAATTGCGGGTTGTCGTGAATGAACGGAAACACGTAAACGAGATTGTTGCTGACCAACACTTCACTCTCGAATATAGAACATTTATACCCTCCCATAACGTAGAAATTGAGGGGGTGATAACTGAAACGGGTCTGACGAGAGAACAAATAAAAAAAGAAGGAAAAGGCAAGTTCAAGAAGCTTCCCTCAATGGAAGTAAAGATCTTGGACTGTCGCCAACTCGGGAAACTCTCCCATGATGGGGACCAAACTAAATGTACGCCGTCAGACTCGTTTCGAGTCACCTTTGCTGGTGCCGCCCTCCCTGACTACGTTATGGTGGACAAATTGAGACTACCTGTGCGACTCTTCGTGCCAAAGCCCATGACTTGCAACAAATGCAAGTCAGTTGGTCACACTTCAGATTATTGTGCCAACAAGGAGCGCTGTGCCACTTGCGGAGAGCAACATGAGGGGAAATCCTGCAGTGCGATTGAGCATAAGTGTCCATATTGCGGAGGATCCCCACACGCGCTCTCAGCTTGTGAAACTTACAAGAGTCCCTGGGAGAAACAGAAGCGCTCTTTAAAGGAACGCTCGAAGCGCACTTTTGCGGAAATTTTAAAGGGCGCTTCTCCACTGGCCCAACAACAACAACCAATCTCAACACACAATAGCTTTTCCACGTTGCCAGTTGATGAAATGGAAGCGGACACAGCTAGCGGGGGCACACCGTTTATTTTCAAAGGGAATCCCCGGCGCAAAAATGTGACCACTCCCAAAGTTCAAGAACAAGTCCCCCCGGTGATACCCCTAGTTAGCTTGCCTAAAAAATCGAGTGCAGCGGACAAGCAAAATCAGGTTCCTCCTGGCTTCCGTGGGAATAGTTCACCTTCGAACGACCCAGCACTCGAGGGGACATCAAAAACCCCAACTGTCCCTGTTTTTCCGTCCAGCTCAACTTCCCAATCGGGATTTATAAAGTTGTCTGACCTTTTGAATCAAATCTTCAAGTGTTTTAATGTTTCCGACTCCATCAGAACCATTGTCATCTCAATGCTTCCAGTATTAAAGACAATTTTACAGCAATTGATGCAAACATGGCCCCTCCTTGCAATGATTATCTCTCTTGATGTCTAATTTAGATAGAGAGGTCGGAGATATCACTGTTTTTCAGTGGAATTGTCGTAGTCTTATCCCTAAATTGGATACATTCAAATTTTTAATTCATAACTTCAATTGTGATGTTTTTGCTCTGTCCGAAACTTGGCTTTCTTCGCGAGATGATATCTCTTTCCACGATTTTAATATTATACGCTTGGACCGCGATGACAGATACGGAGGGGTACTATTGGGGATCAATAAGTGCCACTCATTTTTTCGAATTGACCTTCCACCTATTGGAGGAATCGAAGCTGTTGCTTGTCATGCAAACATCAGAGGCAAAGACCTCTGTATTGTCAGCTTGTATTGGCCTCCGAGAGCTGCGGTTAGCCGCAAACAACTTGATGACATGGGAGCCGATCTGGCGTGGAGGTAACATCCATACTTCTCACGCTCAAGATCACGAGTTCAATTCTCACTCCCGACATTCTTCCAAAATGGAAGGTAAAAGTGACGAACCAGCCAGAAGCGTTGAAAGTCACTATAATACAGAAAAAAAAAAAAAACTTGATGACATGTGCTCACTCCTTCCTGAGCCACGATTGATCTTGGAAGACTTCAACTCTCACGGAACTGCCTGGGGGGAACAGTACGACGACAATCGTTCATTGTTGATATATGACCTTTGTAACAACTTCAATATGACCGTTTTGAACACTAGGGAAACAACACGTGTGCCTAAACCTCCTGCTAACCCAAGTGCTCTTGACCTCTCGCTTTGCTCGAATTCACTATCGTTAGATTGCAAGTGGAATGTTATCCAGGACCCCAACGGTAGTGATCACTTGCCAATCAAAATTTCCATCACCATTGGGTCGAATTCTTCTGAATCTATAAACATGGCATATGACCTCACAAGACACATTGACTGGAAAAAATATTCGGACGCGATTGCTCTAGCCATCAATTCCAGAGATGGTTTACCTCCATTGGAGGAGTATAACTTCCTTTCTCGTTTGATCTATGACAGCGCGGTTCGCGCTCAAACGAAACCCATCCCAGGTTCCACTATTCGTCGAAGGCCTCCCAATCTATGGTGGGATAGCATATGTTCCAAGCTTTATGTAGAAAAATCGAATGCATTTAAAGCTTTTCGGAAACGTGGAACCCCTGAAAATTTTCAAATGTATTTAGCCCTTGAGAATCAGTTCAAAAATTTGATCAAAGGGAAAAAACGTGCTTATTGGCGAAATTTCGTGGGAGGTTTGTCACGAGAAACGTCAATGAAAAAATTATGGAAAGTGGCTCGAAACATGAGAAATCGCTCTTCAACGAATGAAAGCGAAGAATATTCACATCGATGGATTTTGAATTTTGCACGGAAGGTTTGTCCTTATTCCGCTCCTGTGCAAAAAAATGTTCGAGATATACCACAAGATAGGTGCGATCTTGATTCCGAGTTTTCGATGGTAGAATTCTCTCTTGCTCTCCTTTCATGTAACAATTCTGCTCCGGGGTCGGATAGAATTAAGTTCAACTTGCTGAAAAATCTCCCTGATGTGGCGAAACATCGCTTGTTGAACTTATTCAATCGGTTTCTGGAGCATAATATTGTTCCAGATGATTGGAGACAAGTACGAGTTATAGCTATTCAAAAACCCGGGAAACCCGCGTCCGACTTCAATTCGTACCGCCCAATAGCAATGCTGTCTTGTATACGGAAATTGTTGGAGAAAATTATCTTGTTTCGCCTTGATCGATGGGTTGAAACGAATGGCCTACTCTCAGATACACAATATGGGTTCCGCAGGGGCAAGGGGACGAATGATTGTCTTGCGTTGCTTTCTTCAGAAATTCAAATGGCTTACGCCGAAAAAAAACAAATGGCTTCAGTATTCTTGGACATAAAGGGGGCCTTTGATTCTGTTTCAATAGAGGTTTTGTCAGACAAATTACACTCTCGGGGTCTGCCGCCTCTATTGAATAATATGTTATATAACTTGCTTTGTGAGAAACATTTGAACTTTTTTCACGGAGATTCGGCAGTAAGTCGGGTCTCTTACATGGGCCTCCCCCAGGGCTCATGTTTAAGCCCCCTTTTGTACAACTTCTATGTAAGCGACATCGACAATTGCCTTACAGAAAATTGCAGCCTAAGACAACTTGCAGATGATGGAGTGGTGTCTGTCGTAGGATCAAACGAATCCGACCTGCAAGGACCCTTACAAGATACTTTGAACAATTTTTCAACCTGGGCCATTGGGCTAGGGATCGAATTCTCCACGGAGAAAACAGAGATGGTGGTTTTTTCTAAGAAGCATAGACCAGCAAAACCAAAGCTTCAACTTTTGGGTAAACCGATCACTCATGCTATGTCATTCAAGTATCTTGGGGTCTGGTTCGACTCCAAATGTACTTGGGGGGCCCATATTAGGTATCTGAGTAAAAAATGTCAACAAAGAATAAACTTTCTCCGTACAATTACCGGCACCTGGTGGGGAGCCCATCCAGAAGATCTTATAATGTTGTATCGAACAACTATTCTCTCAGTGATGGAGTATGGCAGTTTCTGTTTTCAATCAGCTGCCAAAACACACCTCATTAAACTCGAGCGAATTCAGTATCTTTGTCTCCGTATCGCGTTGGGATGTATGCCCTCAACGCATACCATGAGTCTCGAGGTTTTGGCAGGCCTACTCCCACTAAAAGATCGCTTCAATTTATTATCTCTTCGGTTCTTCATCCGGTGTAAGGTCATGAACCCATTGGTGATCGGAAATTTTGAGCAGCTGATCGGGCTAAATTTTCATTCTGGATTCATGACTTCATATCATGAATTCACCTCTATGCAGGTTGTTCCTTCTTCGTATATTCCCAACCGTGTTTGTTTTCCTGACTACATCAATTCCTCTGTACATTTTGATCTGTTCATGAAGGAGAAAATCCATGAAAATCCAGATTATCTTAGATTGGGGTTCGTTCCTACAATTTTCAATGCAAAGTATGGGCGTATCAATTGTGATAATATATACTTTACTGATGGGTCCTCTATGTATGAGTCCACAGGATTTGGAGTGTTCAACGTATTTTTTAGCACCTCACACAGTCTTCAGAATCCTTGCTCGGTATATATTGCTGAATTGGCAGCGATATACTGGGCACTGGACAGCGTCGCCTCACGACCTGTTGAACACTATTACATTGTAACGGATAGTCTTAGCTCTGTCGAAGCTATCCGTTCAGTGAGGCCGGAAAAGCACTCGCCGTACTTCCTTGAGAGAATACGAGAAATTTTGAGTGCTTTAACCAGACGCTGTTATGTCATTACCTTTGTCTGGGTCCCTTCACATTGCTCAATTCCGGGTAATGAGAGGGCTGACTCATTGGCAAAGGTAGGTGCAATTGAAGGCGATATATATCAGCGTCAAATCGCCTTCAATGAATTTTATTCTTTAGTTCGCAAAAATACCATCGCTAACTGGCAACGCAAGTGGAATGAAGATGAATTGGGCCGGTGGTTTCACTCGATTATCCCAAAGGTTAGCCTCAAACCGTGGTTCAAAAGTCTGGATTTGAGTCGGGACTTTATTCGCACCTTCTCCCGACTCATGTCCAATCACTGTTCGTTAGATGCACTACTCTTCCGTTTCAATCTTGCCAGCAGCAATCTCTGCGTTTGTGGCCAAGGTTATCACGACATCGAGCACGTTGTTTGGTCGTGCGAGGTGTATCTGGTCGCCAGATCGAATTTAGAAAACTCCCTTCGGGCCCGAGGAAGACAGCCCAATGTGCCGGTGAGAGATGTGTTGGCTCGGTTAGACCTTGATTACATGTCCCATATATATGTTTTCCTTAAAGCTATAGATCTTCGTGTGTGATTGTCCCTACATCCTTATACCCTCCTTTCCTTCCTTTGCGGGTAATTCGTCCCCTTGCTATAAATAGTAGAATAAGTTGAAATGTAAATAAACTGTAGATATACGAATAGATTTAAGAATTGAGTGTTCATCAACATTGTTACAATTTCCTTATATCCCATCCTTCTCCTAAAAATATGTCACCCTTCTAAACTCGAGTACACCGCGAGTAATCGGTTTTCCACCTTACTAACCATAGATGTAAGAAAATTGTTTATATATATATATATATATATATATATATATATATAGTTTTAAAAATATATTTAAGAATTCGGCTCCTTTAAACTTAAGTAACTGAGCCTGTAAAAATAAACGAATTAATAAAAAAAAACCAGGACAAACTAAGGGTCCACGAATGCTGATTTTACGAAGGATACAATTCCAATCAATCTATGAAACAATGACCTTCTACGTGGATCTTGGACCGAATAGGACGTTGCAGCAGAATCCAATGGTTAAAATACGCGCTTTGCAGTTGTGCAGAAAGGTTCTTACAAGTATTCATGAACAACGAAACGTTGAACAAGATGTTCTATGTAATACGAGTTAAACTTTTGGTATTCGCTGAGATTGTGCAGATATAAGTGTTCTTCGATTGATGCTCTTTTGACGTTGAACATCGAGACACCAGATGACCAGGCATCTGACAAAAAATTAAACATAAGTTGGGTGTTGAACCTATTTGAAAGCTCTCAAAATATTACTTTTTTTAACCGCGAAATGATTAAACCATTTTTTTTGCAAGAAAAATAAGTATTGGGCTTTGAAATTCCAAAATTGTCACTACTAGGTGAAACAAGCTCACAGCTTTCCCGTTCATTTCAATTAGCAATTTTTTTTCCAATTTGCTTTTTCCACTTCTCTGAGAGTGTATGAACTCACGCTAACGCCATCCAGCAGCTTTCAATGAGTACTGTTTGATCGCAACTTGATTTGAATAACCTTTCAGTTTGAACCGATGAGATTCGATTTATTTTCTCATCCATCCCTGGGGGAATATTTCCCGGTGTGCATACAGTTGTTTGTTTTTCATCAAATGCAATTGCTTACTCATTTGCATCAATCACTATCCTACACCTGATCGCGGCCGAATAGGATTTAATCGCTGTCTTGTTTGCGCACGGGGACTGCTCATAGCCAACTCATTGGGCAGATAGGTGTTTAGTGGTTACTTATGATGAGAGCCTAACTATATTGTGCGCACATAAGTACATCAATGCGTACTTTCATAGATTATCTTTCGATATAGAAGTGGGATGCATATGGTGTCATCCGAGCGCGAAAACGTGACACAACATGGCGGTTAAAGTGTTGATATTTGGTGTAGGCTGGGGTACAAAATTTCAATTATTAAATCCGGTTAAACATAGTCTGATATGAAAAATCAACACCAGAGTGTAGCACTCCTGATAACGGCCAATTGGCATGGTAACAAGAAGGCTTACACGCAGAAACCCGTTCCTGGTAGGTTGACGTGAAGGAAACATGAGTACTCACCAGTCGACGCGGGGAAGCGTGTAACATTGTAGCGAGATCGTTATCGAATGTTTACCAACAAAATTGCGCTGAATTTGTGCGCTCGACGTTCGATGGAATGGTAACGAAGTGCTCTTCGTTCCATCGAAAACAAGCACAGATTCATGAAAAGAGGGGGGTGGGAGCGAAAGTTGAATTATACAAAGGGGGAAATTGTTAAATTGTTTGTGTTTAGATCGTTTCACCAATTTGTTTCTTCATGACAAATCGCGAAGTAATTGTTTACACACGCGAAATTAGCCGATTCGATCAAAAGGATCCCGCGACGGGTAATTTGACTCGCAACGCATATCTGCCCTACACAAGGATACGTTGTTTTATTTTGTTTTTTTTTCATTTTGCGACTTTGCCAAATAATAAGTAACTAGTATTAGTATCGGTTTCAGTTATCTCAAACTAACAATGCACAATGCACAATGGTCCATGAGATGCATTTAAGTGGAATTAGCATTTAGAGCTCGAAAGTTATTCTCTATACAACAACTGTCTTAGACAAAGTTGTTACATATGATAGAGCGCTCGGTTTTAATGTTGTCAAAAAAAGGGTGACCAAAATTTTCGATGAAAGAAAAAATCCAACTTTCTTATCTTTACAGATAGAGGTAAACAAGGTTCGACAATATTGTAGTCCCAGTTATTTGACACATCTTTGTAGAACAAAGTTTTTCTTTATCTCTTAAAATAATCGATATAGTTCCTATTTTTCTATGTTACGTTAGGGTCACCATGAAAAAAAACTATTTTTGACGTAGAACTACGTCTTTCATTAAGGGTGCCAAATTAGAAAACAGGTCACGTTTTTATGAAATAATGTTAACGTTAACACTTTGGCGTCCGGCGACACCACGGTGGTTACGCACGCAAACTAGCGCCTGACTGCCGGCGACACCACAGTGGTTACGTGCGCATAGTATATCAGTGGCCGGCGATGTACTGTTGATTTCGATGTACTGTTTTTCGAAATAATCGGTCGAAGGTTTTTCAATGTTTTTAATAAAATTAAAACAGACCGAAAAGTAGAACATTTATTCGATGATTATCCGCATTGACATATAGTGGGGACAATACGGACATGTTTGTAATATTTACGTATGTATATCTTCGAAATTTCATGAAATTAGGGGAATAGGGTTGAGAACTTATGAAAACTAACGATAAGATTAGATTTCTATTTCTAGATCTAGATCTAGATCTATTTCTATTTCAATTTCTAATTTCCCGATAATGTCAAAAACGGGCGGCGACAAGCCAAGTAATCCGAGTTAGTGCTGCCGGCGCCAAGCGCATATTTTTTTTCAAATCATGCGGACTTCAAAGTGTTAATAACTATTTTTGCTGTGAACGGATTTTAATGATTTGCATACCAATCGAATCGGAAATTTTCTAAGATTTGTTTGATACGCTATACATTACTATCGCATATTCTGTATACGGTTTAAATTGATGAAAAATGGAAGCAATCTCATTTCCCCATACTTTTGTTCTGTCCATTTGTGTGCTTTTCCGAACAGAGCTGTCAATAACGAGCAACTCCTTGATGAGCAACGAAGGGGAAATCGTAGGATTTAAAGTCTCCGTGAACAAAGAAAAAGAAGAATAACGCCTACAATATAAACAGTGGATCTCGCTGAGGCAAACGTTCATTCTTCGTGAGGACACCAACTGGACAACACCGTTGCTGGGCGAGCAGGACGGCGAGGGATCGAGTGCCTTTCTCAAAGCAATTTGAGTGAACGCGACCAAGTTACTCACCCGTTCGTATCTGCTCTCGTGTGCATTGGCCCTGTCATTGTTGTTTGGAAGTGTAAATTATGCAGCCGTAATGATAAATTTAAACATGGAGGGGAGATGGCGGGTGGGAAATATTTGCGCTTGGATATTAGTAATGAATCTCTGCTGAGGCAAATAATCAGTTTTTTTCCAAGCAGTAAACATTGTTTGTTTTCCGTTATCATAAAGGCTTCGTTGGTGCCTTTGACATTGCATCAATGCATTGAACTGACGCTATGGTGAAGCAGGCGTTAAGGTTGTTCGCCAAAACATTATTTGGGGAATACCAAGGATCTTGAATGTCGTGCTGGATTGTTATAAGTCATTTGGGTTCGCGTGCCAGTCGCAAAACTGCCTTCAGTTAAGGATTGCATTTTCGCTCGCTAATCGTGATCCTAATGAAGCAAAGCTACTCTTTTCGAGGTTATTAAGATTAACAGAAAGAGATTATTTCGTTTATTTAGTCACCATGAAAGAAAATGTCGTTCTAGAATTTAGCATGTGTTTTGGTTTCGTTCGCCAGTAGTAAAACTTTCTCTACTAAGGATGACAGCTACGCTTATCTTGAGCATGAGAAAGTAATGCATCTTTTTTCGAGGCCAGTAATATTAACAGAAGCGTTTCTTTTGAGAAGAGCGCAAAATGATAAGAAGTGTTTATATTTCTAGTAGCTTTGAGCCACCAATGTATGGTTCTGTATACATGCTATGGCAAACGCTTGTTTGGGGCTTGATTTACGTTGTACGAACGATTCCCAGAGGTACGATTCCACTGAGGCAATACTAAATAACATGTAGCATGATATTTGATACTTGCAAATATTGTCATTGCTGTTGTTTCCATACGGTGCCAAAGATATATGGATGTAGTTATAACATGTGGAATAATGGTACTGGTACAACAAGTATATAATCGACTGTAGTCGAGTCTATGTCAACTGCGAAAAAGGCCACCGGAATAGCGTTCGAGGTAAATTTTCAATGCATTGACATGAAACAAATTGCGACATACGATAGGGCTAGTGTATTGTTCTGCGAGGGGGACAATGAATCATCAATCAATTATCGACAATTGATTCTACAATAAAAAACATTTCAGGGCGATCAAACCATTCCACCAAACAGTTATTTCTAAAATTTCACAGCATTATAAAATAATATCCGAAGTTTTAAACAAGCGACTTGAATAAAATAACAGCGTAATTCTAAGTCAACAATGCGGCCGTGTCTTGAACACAACATCGTGTAATTTTTCTGCTATAACTTTTATATTTCCAATTCTACATGCAAACTATCTTCGAAATACTTAGAGCTTACTAATACAAATATTTTTCGATGCTGAACTTGTCGATATATCCACTTCACTCGAAGTTATTGATATTTCTTCGCAAAAAGTACGATCTCTTCAATTGTTTGTCATTCTTTCTGGGGCGGACGTAAACAAAATTTATTGGCGGCATTTGAAAGAGCTTATTTCACTCTACATGATGTGTGATTTTCAAAACAATGTTATTTTTCGTGTTTGAGTAAATTAAAATTGAAATCATTAGTTTTTGGGTAAAAACCATCAATAACTTTGAGAAGGATTAAGATGTTAAAAAAAAAGTTAAAGCAGAAAAAACACGTTTTTTCATGGTCACCCTAATGCAACTTAGAAAAAAGCGCTAAATCGATTATTTTAAAAGATAGAAAAAAGCTTTGTTCTACAAAGTTCTTTAAAATAACTGGGGCTACAACATTGTTGAACTATGTTTATCTCTATTTGTAAAGATAAGAAAGTTTGATTTTTCAACTCATCGACAATTTTGGTCACCCTATTTTTGATAACATAAAAATGAGCGCTCTATTATATGTAACTACTTTGTCTAAGACAGTTTTTGTCTGAACAATAAATATTTCCCACAAAGCTGTTTTTAGCGCCTTCTATCTGAGTTGCATTAGGGTAACTAAAAAAAAACGGGTTTTTTACTCTAACTTTTATATTTGAAATTCTACATCAAAATGGTCTTCATAAGACTTTTAGAGCTTATCAATACCAACGTTTTGCGATGCAGAACATGTCAATATCTTAATCCTGCTCAAAGTTATTGATGGGTTTCTTGAGCTTGAGCTTGAGCTTGGGTAGACTGTACAATTCGTAGTTGCTCTCCGTGATTGACCTGAACCAACCAAATTGCACAAAGAACACACAGAATGACGCTTGGGACTAGCAAATCATTCTCGTTGTGCAATTTTCGATGATTCGAGCTTTAAATGGTCAATAACGACGCCGGCCACGTCCTTACAGTCACCGGGGAAAGGGAAGGAATGTTAGTATGATATTCGCCGCCCGAAAGCCAGAAGGGTCGCCTCTATAGCGTGGTTCCCTAGCGTTTATCATGGAAGGAATATTTGTTAGTGGGATAGGTTAAAACTCAGGATTCACCGTGGTAAGTGATGTGATTCTGTAAACGCTGACTCTAAACTGCTCGACGAAACGAAATCTCAAAAATCGAAGGTATTTAAGGTAATACAATGCCGGACGTACGATTCTATATTTTCTAGAATATTATAACAAAGAATATGATGCGATTATATATGATTATATATGATTTCGACACCCGACAACAGAGGTTATCTATGAGAAACCTGAGAAGGTCACCAAGAAACCCCTCTACAATAAGAAATATCTACAATACATATCGTGCCTTATTAGTTCGAGAACTTTCTATTTTCCACATATTTTGACATCCAACGACGGAGGTTATGCATGAGAAACCTAAGATCACTTGGAATTATATATTTCGTGGACTATCACATCGCATGCTTTGTAGCTTTTGGAATATTCTAACACCCGACTTTCTGAACTCTTGGAATATTTCAACACCACTCTACAGTAATCAATCCAATCTACGCTTGGCAATGTCTACAAACAACAACAATACTTACGGGTGATGCAAAAATACACAAACAAACTCCACCAAACGGTATGAAAACCGACGCGAACGATCATTTCATCGAACCTCTGCCACTAGTTTGAAATCGCATCCAAAATCGTTCCACGCTGTATGATATCTCTCATTCACAACACACTCAATAACACCTTATTTAAAAGTCTAAAATTCGGAAATATTAACCATGAAATTTGCTTTTTGGTGCACTTAAAACATACATAACTAAAAAAAAACTTAATAACAAAACCACAAATGTATTCATATATATATATAATTATAAAAACAAACGAAAACAGAACACAATACTAACTTTTTGCGTGTATCATATATTCAATCAAAAAGTATTTATCTATTTATTGAAATATTTTCATGCATGAAATGAATGCTAAAAAAATGCTTATCTTACCATCAGAGCGATTATAATTGCAAACACACATATAGATACTGTTACTATATTTAAAGTACAGGTCGGATTCGATAATATACAGTCTCTGATTTATTTTCTTTGTATATAATGGAGTCAAAAAACAATTATTATTTGTTTTTCACACACATATATTTTCGTTTCTAGTATATAAAAGAAGAATTTTATTTTTGATTCATCATGATTCATTCCTCGAAACCGGAAACCCTTCAGACATGAAATAAATATATTTATCCAGATTCTTTCAGGAGGTGCTAGGCGACCATATTTTATGAGAAAAATCCTTCTACTCATATGGTCAAATTTCAACTATGACAGAGTTATAGAACTTTTTGTTTATTTCGGACTTTATTTACCTCAAACTGGCTCTAAATTAAAAATGCGCAATTTGATCTTTAACACCCAACTTCTTTCTTTTCTAAATTTAGCTGCAATATCGTTATAAATAATTACTGGTGAAAATTAAATCAAAAACTTCAAAAATCACGTTTTTTACTCCACTGTACTCATAATAGCCAATTAAAAATTAAAAAAAATAATTTCGAACTGTATATAATTGAGTCCAGAATTGGATATAATCGAATCATAAATAATCGAGCCTATATATAATCGAGCCCGACCTGTATTTGAAATACATCGCGAACAAAAACGATGGCCTGGAATTCCTGTATACAATGCACCGAAAGATCGTATACGTAACAGCGAAATAGGACATTTGATACAGAGTACGTATCATAAAAATGTCTTCACGAAGCACATAAAAATTGAAATTTAGAACATCTGATAACATTGAAAATTTCGTGTTCACTATTCGAAGCCTCCACGAGGGAAAAACTGTAATGTACCCCATGCCATACACACATAGCCACGCACGATTCGCACACATTTACACAGCCATGCAACCACCACCATGTCATGGAACCAACCGCTGTGGCAGAGTAATATGGAGAGTCAAACTGCACACTACACTACACACTTCGGGAGAGGAGTAGAGGTAGGGAGAGAAATGAAAGATAGAAAATGAATTTTGCATGCAATAACTTAGCTTAATCTTCCTGTTGTTATCCGAGTTTCGGTGTCCACAATCAAAGTGATAATATCACTGCTCAATTAAAACACTGAAACGGCTTGATGTATATGCCCAAGACGGGCCGAATTTTTTTCTGCCCTTACACCGCTTCGACGTAACACATTAGATCACTAATACACATGTACTTTTCTAACAGCACGAACACGAATGAACGTAGAATTGTACGCCGGGAATGAAAAAATATTTGCACGAAACTGAAATATTTCCAGCAAACCGATGCTCAGCCTGGATCCTCTTGACAAATCGGGTTTTATGCTGTAAACTGCACTCGATTTAGATTCACCGTGTATCAAACTTTTCCAAGAACAAACGATTTGTTCCAAACCCCGAAGAGCACAATAACTGACACAGCGAGCAGCACACTCGACTATCTCTCACCGCAGCTCAACCCCACTCCCTGCTCAAAGTTATTGATGGGTTTCTATCCAAAAACTCATGATTTCAATTTAAATTTATTCAAACACAAAAAATAGCATAGTTTTTGAAAATCACATATTATATAGAGTGAAATCTGTTCTTTCAAATTCCGTCAACAAACATTTTTTTATGTTTATCCCAGAAAGAATAAAAAACAAATGAAAAAAGCGTGTTTCTTGGGAAGAAATATCAATGACTTTGAGTAAATTCGAGATATTGACAAGTTCTGCATCGAACAATGTTTGTATTAGTAGGCTCTAAAAGTCTTTCGAAGACAGATTGCATGTAAAATTTGAAATATAAAAGTTGGAGCAAAAAAACAGTTTTTTTTCATTATGACCCTAACGTAACTTAGAATAAAAGGCGCTATATCTGTTATTTCAAGAGATAGAGAAAATGTTTGTTCTACAAAGACATCTCAAATAATTGGAGCTACAACATTGTCGAACTATGTATACCTCTATCTCTAAAGATAAGGAAGTTAGATTTTTTATTTCATCGACAATTTTGGTCACCCTATTTTTGACAACATAAAAACGAGCGCTCTATCATGAGGAAAAATTTTGTCTAAGACAGTTGTTGTCTAGAGAATAACTGTCAAGCAAATCATGAGTTTTTAGGCGAAAACCCATCAATAACTTTGAGTAGGATTGAAATATTGACAAGTTCTGCATCGCAAAATGTTGGTCATGATAAGCTTTAAAAGTCGTCCCAAGACAAATTTTATGTAGAGGTTGAAATATAAAAGTTGGAGCAAAAAACCCGTTTTATACATGGTGACCCTAACGTTAGATAGATAGAGAGCGCGTAAAATCAAGACAGCTTTTGTCTAGAGAATAACTGTCGAGTTTTAATGCTAATTTCCACTTAACACGTTCTTCGCCCAAAGTGACTTTTCTGAGTTTCTAGAGGAGCCCAAATTGAGGATAAATTATTAAATTAAGTTCACACTTAGTTTGTAGACAACTTTTACATTATCTAGCAATTTTTTTTTTAATATGAAGATGAATTGACAACAATAACACATGCCAAAGTCATATTATATGGGTTTCGCAAAAAGCTGCAGTATAAACCATCCGCACTATAAATTTATAAAAAGCATAGTATAAACATTATAATGATATGGTTATAATTTTATTATTTTTCTACATATCCTATAGTTACACTTAGGTGTCTATTCTGTCAAATTCGTTTTAAAAATTCTATTCAATTTGAACGAGGGAAGTGTCACCCATATCTGAGTGACGGGGCGACGAAAGGGTTAAATGCTGTTAAATGCACCTCCTGGACCATGGTGCAATGGGCTAATTCACATAAACGCGATTTCATCATATGTTACAATTCTATATCACATTCACTATTTTTTGTTTCAAACTTTGAATAATAGAAATTCCTTTGGACCGAATAAAAGTGTTAAGTGAATTTAATCCAAATAGTAGGAATTGGATCCATGTTTTAATAAAATTGACATTCTCCAAAACATTCCTATCTTACGATACACATTCCATTGGAAGCCAACAAACAAATGTTGTGTTATGAATCTAACGAAATTGAGCAAAACCGAAATATCGAAGCGACATCACTCCCAGGCTGATATACGCTACGGGAAGCCATAAATATATTTGACGTAGGTATATACATGACAGCGTTCTCCGGTACGTGATATCGAGACTGATCAAAAGTGTTCGATTTATCGTAATGATGATTTGCATAACATAAATAAGCGCGAGAGCTCAATTCAATTTTTCGCCAATTTTGCGCCGCGTCGCGTTTAAGGTGTTGGAATTTCGAGGAATTTCTACGGCTGCCAAAGTCGAGTACTGTTCCGAGGAGGAGAAGGAGGAGTAAATAAAGTTATGAGATGCGACTTCAAAAGACGCATATGCTAGGTTGGAAAATTGTATTTAAAAAAAAAGCGCAAACAACGAAACACTGTACATGAAGCCAGATAGAATCCTGTGTTACATTGTGTAGCATCGAATACACTAAGCTATTCGATAATTTCGCTCACATTTGAAGACATGGAAGTTTGTTTATTCAGTCGTTTCGCTGGAAAGATCTACACAATGCAGTCGTTGATGATATTTGCACATAGTAATACTGTCACATAAAGTTTATTTTTAATGTAACGTCGAATTGATTTAGTGTTTTATATATTCTTAGCCAACAAACAAATGTTCGGAAACATCTTCCAATGTATTCAAAAGCAAAAACAAATATAGAAACAATATACAACAAACATCAAAATCGCACAGAAATGAAATTCGGAACATTTGCGTTCCGAGTCATCCACTTGTTGGTAGCAAAATCAAGAGCCACAATTCTGCCCAAAAATTCTATGCTACAAGAACTGTGCCCAAAGTCATCACCCAACAGGTAGAAAGCCTTTGTATTGAGTGTCCAAAATCGAAAACATACACAAGCTCTCTTTCGGCAATAAAATCATTGACATTTTCCAATAATACAATTGTTTACTTCAATTTGTTTTTCTCCATACAATTATTTATTGAAACTTCCGAGAAGTGCAAGTTAAATATTTTCTGGTTGTGCATGGGGTTTTAACATAATAATGTAGTACATTTGTTATCAAATCTCATAGTTAAAATTTAACATATGTGCTGAAGCACAACAATAACGATTGACGACGTTTAAAATTATCATAACTGTACAGTAGAGTGTCAATGAGAATGGTCATCTCGTATTTTCAAATGTTGATTTCCACGAAAACAACCCTATGCAAAATATCAGCTCAATCGGACTTCATTTGATAGTGTCGCCCAGCCGTCAAAGTTTGAGTTTTCTGAAAACCGAAAAATACGAGCAATATGAGAAAAATGCTGGTCCTGGTATTTCGTAAGTTCCAGAGAGTCGATGTTTGACACTATAAATTGTAAGGGGTTGTATCTCGGACACGACCCCTCGACGTACAACTACGGAATCATATTATTCTATCCGCTTATGTATCACTGCTGAGCTGTGCGAGTAGAAATATTTCCTATCGATTGATGCAAATATCTCTGCGAACTATCTAGAAACTGCGAAGTTTAAATCGCAGAGTGCCTCTCTCCTCTCTCATTGCCCGTACAACGAACGCTGCATTAGAGTAGTGTATCAAGTATATATCAGCATCTTTGGGTCCTTCTACAACAAATTACTGATGAAGAGACTCGTCGAAAGCCATCAGCGCTTTTCATTTATTTGGTTCCGTCCTTACTTTACGATTGAACTGCGCTGTCAACGCTCACCAGTCTTTCTCCTTCCCACTCAGATATCGATCACGAACCATAAACACTTTTGCTCCTATATTCTGCTTGAGGTGGAATCAAATCCCAGAACATTTCTTTTCTTTTACGTTGTATCTAAATAAATGCAGTGTATGTCCATAAGGGTGGCAGCGAAAATGGTCATGTCAATTTTCAAAAACCGACCATGTTAATTTTGTTTATTGGCCCCAAAAAATGACCTGTGCAAAGTTTCAGCTGAATCGGACATGATTTAGGGGTGCCGCAAAGCGCTCAAAGTTTTGATATTTTGATCCTCGAAAATCTTCCAAGGGGGAGTAAAGGAAATTTGGAAAATCGAAATTTTTTTTTCGATGCCAAATGTCTTAAAAATGCATGAAACGACGAGATCTCGAAAATAAATTTTTAGAAGAAAATAGACCTTTTGAGACTTTTTAGCCTAAGAGGCAATGAAGGTATGAAAAAAAAATTATCGAATTTAAAGAACAGACCATGTACATTTTGTTTATTGGTCCAAAAAAAATGACCTGTGCAAAATTTCAGCTCAATCGGACATTTTTTAGGGGTGCCTCAAAGTGCTCAAAGTTTTGATTTTTCTCATCCTAGAAAAACTTCCAAGGGGAGAGTAAAGGAAATTTGGAAAATCGATTTTTTTTTTTCGATGCCAAATGGTTTAAAAATACATGAAACGTCGAGATCTGGTGTTATATCGAAAAAAAATGTTTGGCCGAAAAAAAAGATTGCCCTTGGAAGATTTTCGAGGATCAAAAAATCAAAACTGCTGAAATTTTCCACGGGTCATTTTTTTGGACCAATAAACAAAATGTACATGGTCGGTTTTCGAAATTCGATGAAGTAATTTATTCCATACATTCATTGCCACCCTAATGTCCATATTACAAAATTCTGGATACTTTTCAATATCCGCACCAGCACAACAATTTTCCGTATGCTGCAGGCACACCTGATAGAGAGAGCTTCCTCTTCTTCGAGGGAGTGAATGACGTCCGCTCAATGTGTTGCGCTTATATATATACCGGTACGACAAACAATCATCGACCGTGCGAACGAGTCATCATCATCTCACGCACTCGATCGGGGCCAACAATTAAACAAATAATCCTTTGTTGTGCCTTTTGCACCCAATTTCTAAACGGGATTGTTTTCTCTGATTTGTCCGGTCAAATAACATTGACCGTACTCTGTATATATACCTCTTAGATAGGCTTTGAATAAATAGTTTTTTTTTATACACTCGAAGTGAACAGAGTCATTTTATGGCCCTTGTGCCAAAGTGGTGACCCCGACGTTCGTAGTTAAAAGAAGCAGTTTTCGAATTCTGCTATCGCGCTCGAATTAGTGATTCCGAATAAGTGATTCCGTCGCAGCATGATGACTGAGCCCGAGCCAGAACCCCCTGTGAAGTTAGAATCAATCAGTTCACCTCGTCTCCAACCGCCGAGTATGACTTATTCGAATATCGAGTCGTACTTCCTCTCGTTGGAATTCTGGTTCGCTGCTTCTGGTTTCGGCGCGCAGACTCAGTACGATACGCGCAAATATAATATTGTCATGGCGCAAGTCCCTCCGAACAAATTAACGGAGCTGCGTTCGATAATCGACAATGTGCCGGCCACCGAAAAGTACCCATACATTAAGAAGAAGCTCACGGAACATTTCGCCGACAGCCAGAAGAGGCGTTTGCAGCGGGTTCTGTCGGATATGCCGCTCGGAGACATGAAACCCAGCCAGCTGTTCAACGAGATGAAGCGTGTTGCTGGAAATTCTCTCGGCGAGACGGTGCTGATGGATTTGTGGGCTACTAGGCTGCCACCCCACGCTCAAGCTGCTGTGATCGCATCAAAGGGTGACGCCGCTGAGAAAACGACTATCGCGGATGCCATCGTCGATTCAATGGGTCTTCGTAACATCCACGCCATCGACATGAAGGCGCAGCAGACACCATCGTCATCAACACACGTGGCGGATAAACCAACGCAAGTTACCATCGAAACCCTTCATCGTGAAATTGCACAGCTATCGAGAAAACTCGAAAAAATGTTTTCCGCACGTGGCGCCGGCGGTTATCGAGGGCGATCGCGCTCACGCTCACGTGGTCGTGGTAAGTCAACATCTGTTTCCCGTGATAAAACGCCGTCGGATGAACAGTGCTGGTACCATCGTGTTTTTGGACATGAAGCGCGGCAGTGTCGGAAACCGTGCTCATTCGGCCAGCCATCGTCGTCTGGCACAGCGAGCAAACAGTGACGCCAGATGTTGGATTCGTCGTTGGAGGTAGGCGAACTTTCTGACGACGTGAACAAAATTTTTCGCCTGAAAATCACGGACACGACCACCAGCATGCAGTTTCTGATCGACACCGGGACCGATGTGTCGGTCATTCCAAGAGGTTCCAGTTCAAGCCGTATGAAGCCAACCACGATGAAGTTGTTCGCCGCCAACGGGACATCAATCAAGGTCTACGGTGAAGCTCTTCTGAAGGTGAATCTTGGACTTCGTCGTGAGTTCTTGTTCTTGACATTCCTGATCGCTGACGTCACGTCTGTAATTATCGGTGCAGATTTCATTTGCAATTTCGATTTGTTGATCGATCTCAAACGCAACCGCCTGATCGACAACACCACAACTCTCGAATCGGCCGGAGTGCTTGCGCAAACGAGTGAGTACTCCATTAAAACATTCAGTTCAGTATCACCGTACGCTGAAATGTTGGCCGACTACCAAAGCATCACACGACGCGCTCCATCAGGCACGGAAAGCCAATCATCGATAGTTCATCGCATCGAGACCACCGGACAGCCCGTCTACGCCAGGCCACGACGTCTGCCACCGGACAAGCTTGAAGCCGCCCGTGCCGAGTTCGAACATCTCATGAAACTCGGGATCTGCAGGGAGTCCAGCAGCAACTGGGCCAGTCCGCTACATATGGTGAAGAAAGCTGATGGTTCTTGGCGCCCGTGCGGGGATTATCGTGCCCTGAACGCTCAGACCGTACCCGATCGTTACCCGCTTCCGTACCTTCAGGACTTTACGACGATTCTGCAAGGTAAAACTATTTTTACTAAAGTTGATCTGCAGAAGGCATTCCATCAGGTCCCGATCCACCCGGACGACGTACCGAAGACGGCAATCACGACGCCGTTTGGACTTTTCGAATTCTCCTACATGACATTCGGATTGCGGAACGCTGCCCAGACATTCCAACGGCTCATCCACGAGGTTGTTCGGGGGCTGGACTTTATTTTTCCCTATATCGACGATTTGTTCATCGCCTCATCGTCGCCCGAAGAACACAAGAACCATTTGCGACAACTGTTTGAACGGCTCAAGCAACACAACCTGGCCATAAACGTGGCGAAATGCGAATTCGGCCGGTCTGAAATCACCTTCCTTGGACATTCCGTCTCCGCCGAGGGGATTCGACCATTGCCCGAACGAGTTGAGGTCGTCCAAAACTTCAAGCCACCGTGAAGGAGTTGAAGAGCTTCTTGGCGTTAATCAACTTCTACCGGAGGTTCATTCCGAACGCGATCGAAGCCCAAATTCCGCTCTTATCGATGACCCCTGGCAATAAACGAAACGATCGGACGCCGTTAGTTTGGACCAATGAAACTACTGCTGCTTTTGAACGATGCAAGCAGCAACTCGCCCAAGCAGCATTGCTTGCTCATCCTGCCAAATCAGCCGAGCTTTCTCTCTGGGTTGATGCATCCGACATTGCAGCCGGAGCAGTCATTCACCAGATCGTCGACGACAAGGTGCAACCGCTGGGATTTTTCTCCAAGAAGTTCGACAAGGCGCAACTTCGATACAGCACGTACGATCGTGAGCTGACGGCGATTTACCTTGCGGTGCGACACTTCCGTTACATGCTGGAAGGACGGAGCTGCCACATCTACACCGACCATAAGCCGATCATCTACGCCTTCCGTCAGAAGCTCGACAAAGCCACCAACCGCCAGGCTCGCCAATTGGACTTTATCGGGCAAATCACAACGGACTTCCGCCACGTCGTCGGCAAGGTGAACATCGTGGCGGATCTTTTTTCACGCATCGGCGCAATCCAAGCCTACCCCTCGATTGACTTCAAGGCCCTCGCTGACGACCAGCAAACCGACGAGGAGATCCGGGATATGCTGGAAGGTAAATCAAAAACATCTTTGTTGCCTAAACTTTTTACCGTTCCAGGCAATTCAAAACAATTGTTTTGCGATTGCTCTGCCGATCGCATTCGACCGTTCGTTACGAAAGGCTTTCGTGACGCTGCTCTGCAAGCGACACACAACCTTTCCCATCCTGGCACACGTGCTACGGCTAGACTGATGACGCAGCGATTCGTCTGGCCCGGCATCCGGAAGGACAGCATCGCCTTCGCCAGGAGCTGCTTGCAGTGTCAACGGTCAAAGGTGACGCGCCACACACAGTCACCCGTTACCCGCTACTCGACACCGGATTGTCGGTTCTCGCACATCAACATCGACATTGTTGGCCCGTTTCCACCAAATAATGGTCAACGGTACTGTCTCACCATCATCGACAGGTATTCGCGATGGCCAGAAGCACTTCCAGTTCCTGACATGACTGCACCGACGATCGCTCAAGCTCTTGTCACTGGATGGATCGCTCGCTTCGGTGTGCCGCATAACATCACGACAGACCAAGGACGCCAGTTTGAATCGTCCTTATATTCTGAGTTGGTTCGCCTGCTCGGAATCAGCCATCTGCGGACAACGACGTACCCCCAATCGAATGGCATCATCGAACGATGGTATAGAACGTTAAAAGCAGCCATTCTTTGTCACGATCCGAACCGATGGACTGAACACTTGCCGGTGATCTTGCTTGGTTTGCGAACAACCCATAAAGAAGACATCGGAGCATCGCCAGCTGAGATGATGTACGGAACCACCCTCCGCATACCATCCGAGTTCTTCATCGACAACGCCTTAAGTCGGACCGAAGCAGATTTCGTCGTAAAACTACGAGAAGCTATGCGTGATCTGCGTCCCAAGGACGACACGGCATGGCATGGGAACCGACCTGTTTTTGTGCATCAAGATCTGCAGACCTGCAAACACGTGTTCATTCGCAACGATTCTGTGCGTCCGTCGTTGTCTCCCCCGTACGATGGTCCGTTCAAGGTGCTGAGTCGGAACAGCAAGCATTTCAAGGTGGACGTCAAGGGACGGACGACGAATGTTTCCATCGACCGATTGAAACCTGCTTACACGATGGACGAGCAGCAACCGTCGAAAAGTAGCTCTAGTTCCGCGCCAACAGCCTCGGCTACAATTCCTCCGACTAGGGTCACTCGTTCCGGGCGACGAGTTGTCATCCCCCTTCGCTACCGCTAGATGGATGCCTAGTCTAGGAGGGGAGTACTGTAGCATCATCATCGTCGCATCACCGGTACGACAAACAATCATCGACCGTGCGAACGAGTCATCATCATCTCACGCACTCGATCGGGGCCAACAATTAAACAAATAATCCTTTGTTGTGCCTTTTGCACCCAATTTCTAAACGGGATTGTTTTCTCTGATTTGTCCGGTCAAATAACATTGACCGTACTCTGTATATATACCTCTTAGATAGGCTTTGAATAAATAGTTTTCTTTATACACTCGAAGTGGACAGAGTCATTTTATGGCCCTTGTGCAAAATAGATGTTGTTCTCTTGAAGCTGAAATACCAACTGATTTTTATTCATCATTACATTTTACTCCTAACTTCCTATTTCTACCTGTTTGTTCTATATTTCCCTATCGATCCTTCGATCCTTTTTATTGCTGCTATTATCGGCATTGTGTTGTGTTTTCCCTGAATGTGAGATACTGCTAATGATCTAAATCGTTTATTGCTATTTCGGTCCTTATTGTTCGTTGCTTATCTTTACTGTCTAACTACGGTGTGGCAAACATTGTCATTGTTTATTTAGGATCGTTTCCTTATTTTCTAAAAGTTCGAGAGCAACTGCTTGTTGTTGTTGTATCTGTTGTAGGGCTCTGAGTTGTTCGAGCGGGCACTGCTTATCTTCAGGTAAATTTGGAGTCGTGTTCATCCCAGGGTTGACACTTCGGGGGTTAAGGTTGGTCTCGTAGTTAACTACTCCCCCTTCGAGTGAGGAACGTCCCGTTTCGATATCTGATGCTTTTGAATAAGTTCTTGTGGGCGACAACTTGTTGTAAAGAATGAAACTGATTACAATGAGGCATGTAATTTGCATGAGAGAAAATCCGCCGAAAAGACTCCAGAGTTTAAAATTAATGTGAACTTGCTTGAGGTAAACATGCTCCAGTTTATTTCTGTTGCTGATAGTTTCATTGTTGATTTTTTCTAATTCGTAGTTTTTATGGTGTTTCCAGTTGATTTTGAGATTGTGAAACGCTCTTTGGATGACGTTTGCTTCGCTTATTATCTCGGCATTCTTGAAACGTTGATTGTTAAACAATATCGTGCAGTTTCCAAATGAAATGAGGAAGTTTCCATTCAGGGTTCTATTATCTGGTCCACATGTCGTTTGTAGGATTTGGTTTTTTGCGTTAGAAATCAGGATCGAATTTTCCGTGATAAGTTTCTGGGTCGTCTTGTTTTGCATTACATAGCTACATGTAGCCTGTCTTCCGTGAATCAACGAAGCTACGCATTCATCGCGTAACTCGTTCAGGAATGATGATTTCTGGACAAAATCTTCGGGTTTTGTTGTTGTGTAAAGATTGTTGTTCCTTTTAATTATGTAGGTTGGATTCTGGTGTAAGATACGGTTGTTGTTTACCAATGGGTAAATTCTAATGATGTCTGATGTTGTATTTTCCAGCTGGGGAACATTAAGTATATATAAAAGTATATGGTCTCTCAGCGCCAATTTCGGGATTACAAATTGTAGAGCCTCATCCGGAAAATTTACTGCGACGCCTTGATCTTGCAACAGTGTCCTTATAGCGTTTATTTCTCTCAAAGATAGTATTTTGTTGCTAACAAGCGAGCTTTTTGATAAAGTTACTGCATCCTGGATACTGTCAAGAAGATGGTTGATGTTATCGATGTTTAATATTGTTGTTATCGTTTCAATTTCGTCCAATATAAGTTTGTTTGTGAAAGAATTCTCCACGATTTTATTGATAGTGTTGGTAATTTGTGAAACTCTTTCGCTTATTTGAAAATTAATCTTGAGCTGTTCATTGTTTTGGTTGATCAGTTCGTTCATTGTACAATTAATTATTCTCAGATCCTCTGCATCAGGTGTTCCTGCGATGAATTTGAATACTGTGCCAATGATGTCCCAACGTCTGTTTCGAGGTTTTCTGGATTTCAATCCGTAGAACGTTGTGTACAGTTGCTGAACTTTGTACTTGATGATGTTTGCAAGTGGATTTGTATTGGTTAATCTTTGATATGAAGTACTACTTAATGTATCAATCGTATTTTCGATTGTAGTTAAATTAATTGGATGGATGATCTTGATTATTCCTACTTGGACCTTACATTCTCTCTCTTTTATTAATAACTAACGTTTTCTTCTTCTTTTAATTTTACTTTTATGAATTTTAATGTTTCTATAGTCTGTGAATGTTTTCCTATAATTTCGCTTGACCTTTTGTTTTCTATATTTTGGTTTTCGTTTAGATTTTATGCCTTGTGCTTTTTGGTAAACTATTTCATTTTCGTTTAGGACAGGTTCTTCCTCTCTTTTTAAATTGTGTCTTTCTCTTGTTTTTTCTTGATATTGTTGAATTTTATTTATGACTTCGTCGAAAATTTGATTTCTGTTTTCTAAGATTCTATCTATGTTCAATGGGCGTTCATCGCCATCTTTGATACCAAAAAAGATCTCGATTGGTTTCAACTTTGTTGCTGAATGAATCGTGCTATTGTATAATGCAGTTGCTATTTTGTACAAATCTTTTGCTGACATATCGGTATATTTTTGTTTCATGCATAAAAAGATTTCGGTAAGAGTTGAATAAAATCGTTCTACAATACCATTCACCTCACTATGTCCAGAAGGTGTAAAATATGATTCAACATTCAGTCTTTGGAGAAGTCCTTGAATTTCTGGGGATTTGAAAGCAACCTCATTATCATAGACTATCATTTTAGGGGTTCCGTAAGTAGTGAGAAGTTTGGTAATGCCTTTTTTAACATCGGGTATAGAGCGGGATTTTAGAGGTATAAGGATAGCGTATCTTGACAATTTGTCAATGGCTGTTATAAAAAGATTCGGAGAGGAAATGTAGATATCAACATGAAGGATGTCTAAAGGTTTTTGTGGAATTGGGGTATCTGAAAAGGTTATTTTGTAGGGATTTCTTTCGTACTTACATTCAAGACAGGTGACACAAAAGTTGATAAATTTCTGTATCCTGTCTCTCATTCGAGGGAAGTAGAAATTTCTCGCAATTGCTGATTGGTTTTCTTCTATTCCTCGGTGGGCTCTGCTGTGTGTGGCTTCTATAACTCTATCTTGTTCTTCTATAGTGGTAAGGTCCTGCAATATGGATTGTGTTAATACAATTTTAAATGATTTTGCACGAGAGAAGTGGTTCCTATATGTTGCTTGTAGGGTATTTACCCATTCTTCCGGGCAAAGAATGCAGTTAACTCTTGAAGAATGCATATAGTCCCGAAATATCTTTATAGCTATAGAGACACCAAATATTGCTCTCATCAAAGTGCGTCTTTGGACTCCTGGGAAAATTTGTTCTAATGTTTCAGTATTTCTATCTCCCTTCTTGATAAGAATTTGATGTTTGAAAAAGTTAAGTGGAGATTCGGTCATTCTTATAGGGATGTCATTGTCAGAATCTGTGGAACGTGCGGTTGATACATCCGGTAACGATTCTGTTTCATTTGAATTTAACTCTTGAGTGACTCGCGATAACCCGTCGGCTACTACATTTTGTTTGCCGGAACGGTATTGAATCTCGTAGTCGAATTCTTCTAGACGCAGTTTCATGCGTATGAGTCTGTTGTTTGGAGTTTTTAAATTGAGTGCGTATGTCAATGGTTTGTGGTCGGTATATAACGTGAACTTCCGACCGTATAAGTATGGCCTGAAATATTTACATGCCCAATCAATGGCGAGGAGTTCTTTTTCAATGGCTGAATATTTTTCTTCGGTTTTGCTTAGGGTGCATGATGCGAAGGCAATGGGTTTGTCTTTACCGATAGGGCCTTGGGATAAAACTGCACCTAATGCATAATTCGATGCATCAGTGGTAAGTATAAAGCGTTTGGAAAAGTCGGGGTATTGGAGGACATGGCTACTTGTTAAAATGTCCTTACAACGGTTGAAGGCTGAGATGAACTCACTTGTGTGTTTGATCTTCTCGCCCTTACGAAGCCGTTGCGTAAGAGGTTTTGCAATTTTCGCAAAATCTCTGATAAATTTTCTATAGTATCCGATTACTCCAAGGAACCCTTTTAGTTCCTTCTCGTTTTTCGGTATTGGCCATTGTTTAATTACGTTGATTTTTTCGGGATTGGGTTTCGCTCCTTCAGAGGTTATTACATGTCCTAGAAACGCAACTTCTTTCTGAAGAAACTCGCACTTATCAACTTGTATCTTCATATTGAACTCTCTGAGGGTTTCTAGAATTAATTTCAGGTTTAACAAGTGCTCTTGTAGGCTAGTTGCGAAGATGATTATATCATCCATGTAAACTAAGCATCGTGTTCCAATGTGCTTTCTAAGAATGTTATCCATTACCCTTTGAAAGGTAGCGGGTGCATTCTTCAAGCCGAAAGGCATCCGAATAAACTCGTAGTGTCCTCCATCAACACTAAATGCTGTTTTACGAATGTCTTTTGAGTCGACTTCGATTTGGTGGAATCCTGATGTTAAATCAAGGGTGGAAAAATACTGACATTTTCCCAGTTTATCTAGTATATCGGTGATATTTGGGATCGGGTATCGATCGTCCACCGTTTTGCTATTAAGCTTGCGATAATCGATCACCAATCTCCATTTCCGTTGTCCGGAAGCATCAAGCTTCTTAGGTACAATCCAGACGGGCGAATTATAAGGGCTATCTGAAGCTCGAATAATACCTTGTTCTAGCATTTGATTTACCTGCTGCTGAACCTCCTCCTTCTGGCAAAATGGGTAGCGATATGTTTTCGAATAGACGGGAAGTTCATCCACAGTGTTAATGTGATGTCGAGTAGCGTTTGTAAATGTTAGTTTTTCTCCATCATTATAAAATACGTCTTGAAATTGGTGGAGAAGTTTGAAAAGCCTTTGCCTTTCTTCATTATTCAAATTTTCGTGTCGTATTTTGTTAAAAAGGTTCTTGTGCTCGTTTTGGGGCACGAGTGGATAGAAGGATGACTGCGTTTCGAAGTTATTAATTTCAACTTCTATTAGGTCACAAATATTTATTTGTTTATTGTCTGAATCGTAGTTGTGTATCATGACATAAGCCTTCTGATCATGATAGTGGTATAGTCCAGCTAGTATACCAATCATAGGGGCTATTGCTACTTCATGTTCAATCAATCGCCGTTTGGTTTCGAGGTAGGAATGGTAACTACTTGTGTTTCATTTGCGTTAAGTGTGATTGTGTCAGGAAATTTTTTGTGTAAGGGTATAGTAAAGCTTCCTATCTGTAATGAATTTGACGCGGTATCAATAATTGCATTTAATGACCGAAGGGTTTCAAAACCGATCAATCCATCGAAATAGTTATGAAATTTGAATAGAAAAAACTTTTGAGACGGAATATCCTCTGAAAATTTAGCAAATGGATTGAAAAGCGTAAATTCCTCGACGTCATGAGTTCCGTTGATATTTTTAATTTTATGTCTAGGGCCTCGATCTATTGCTGGTTTTGGGACAATATTTGGGGTGATATAGTTTTGATTTGCTCCCGTATCAATCAGTAATCGGAGCGGTTTCCGATTCTTAAGACTTATCTCAAGAAAAGGAAGAAAATTGTTTGCTAGTTTCCTGTCTGGTGGTCGAAGGCTGAATGAAAATTTAATTCTTCCGTCATATCTGGTTCTATGTTTTCTGGAGTGTTCTCGTATTCATTTGTATTGATTGGCATCACAATTGTTTCGTAATTTTGTTCTGAAGCACAGTGCTCTTGCGAGTGCTCATGACGCTGTTCGTAGTTTTTATATTGCGTAGTTTCGCAATTGTTTAATTGAGCTCCCCACTTTTGAAAAGGTACTTGTTGTTTGGGCTGTCCTGATGGATCAGATTTAATATATGGAATTGTTTGTTTTTGAAACTGGGGATTTGGATGGAATGACCTTTGGAATTGTGTGTTTTGAAAAGAAGGTTTCTGGTATTGTAGATTCTGAGAGGGTTGCCTTTTGAATGATGGTTGGGAAAAGTGGAGTGGGGCTGGGTATTTATTATTTTGCCAAGTGTTATACTGCGGCATTGTTGGTCTAAAAGCTGTTTTTTTGTGGTGCTACTACTGTTTTATTGTTCCTTTCCTTGTTTCGTTGAGCCGCGTTAAATTGTTCGGTAGCATTTTGACGTGCTTCGTTCAAATTTCCTGGACGCGACACTCTAACGAGTGTCGAATACGGTTCTCTTAACCCGTCCATGAATGCATTAGTTATCATACATTCGTAATTTTCTGTCAGGGTTCTAGCGCAAATGCGCATTTCTTGATGCAACAATATTTTTGCAGTGATGTCGGCTAGTAGCTCTCGATATTCATTATAAAATTCCTCTATAGTTTTTGAGTTTTGTTGCAAATAATTTATTTTGGTGATTAAGGTGCTTAAGTCCCTTTTATCTCCAAAGTATTCTTCGAGTGTTTGTTTTATTTCAAGCCAATCAGTGGATGTGTGGTTCTGCACCAACACGTCATTGGCTTTATCAACAACTTTATCTCGAATAATGCTGTACCATAAGGGTAAAGCTCTATTCTGCTCTTCTGGCGTGGGACACAGTTTTTTAGCAAACTCGAGTTTGCTATCTACTGAATTGAGCCAGGATGAAAGGGTTTTAGGGTCGCCGTTGTAGGAGGGGATCATTTTGATCGCGTCCGGTACTCGGGATCCATCAAATTTTGTTGCCATAATCATCCCTAATGAGCTAGTAGGGGGCGATTGGCCATTATTTCCGCTAGTTGAAGCAGTGATTGCCTCCAACCCGGCGATTTTTGTTCTCTGAAGTTCCAGTTGAGCTAGAAGCTCGTCAATCCTTTTCTGGATTTCGTCGGCCATTTTTCTTGTAATCATAAACTAATTGGTTGGCACTAATTACGTTTTTACGCACTTATTCACGACCGGTATTCAATTTAGCTAGAGAGAATCACTCTTTCTTCTCTTGTTACTCTTATTTATGGTCGGAATTCAACTTTTTGTTTCTTATCCTAGTGTTAGTTGGAATGAAATTATTATCTATAGCGGATGGCGTACCTTTGCCAGGTAGCCGGATAGAAAAGAGGGAAGCGAAAGATTTGTAAGAAAACCCTTTGGGTGACTCACCTCGAACCAACTGGTGTTCCGCCAGTGGTGCTTACGAGCGGGTGCGTCCAGGTAGGTTGCTCGCTCCGGGTGTGGCAATAAATCTCTCGTCCGACGTTGCTCCGTCCTGATCGCTGCGTTTGTTCACTTCACTCGCGGCGAAATTCTTCCGATTTGCACTGAGTCGCGAACCACACACTTCGATTTTCCGATGCACTAACACTTTTACCGATTTATCGCTCTCCCCGGGCTTTCGACTGCGCCAGTTACATAACTTACGTTCGGGAGGTGATATATTTGAAATAAAAGAGATGTTGTTCTCTTGAAGCTAAAATACCAACTGATTTTTATTCATCATTACATTTTACTCCTAACTTCCTATTTCTACCTGTTTGTTCTATATTTCCCTATCGATCCTTCGATCCTTTTTATTGCTGCTATTATCGGCATTGTGTTGTGTTTTCCCTGAATGTGAGATACTGCTAATGATCTAAATCGTTTATTGCTATTTCGGTCCTTATTGTTCGTTGCTTATCTTTACTGTCTAACTACGGTGTGGCAAACATTGTCATTGTTTATTTAGGATCGTTTCCTTATTTTCTAAAAGTTCGAGAGCAACTGCTTGTTGTTGTTGTATCTGTTGTAGGGCTCTGAGTTGTTCGAGCGGGCACTGCTTATCTTCAGGTAAATTTGGAGTCGTGTTCATCCCAGGGTTGACACTTCGGGGGTTAAGGTTGGTCTCGTAGTTAACTTATATATATATATATATATATATATATATATATATATATATATATATATATATATATATATATATATATATATATATATATATATATATATATATATATATATATATATATATATATATATATATATATATATATATATATTTATATTTTTGTATTTGTCCCTCAAATTTCGTTCGCAATATGGCCATGTTCGGTCGTGTTGTGTGGCACGTGGCGCCGTCCTGCTGAAACCACATGTCATCCGTATCCATATCTTCAATTTGTGGCAAAAAAAATCGGTTAACATGCGGCCATAGCGCTCACCATTCACAGTTACAGTCTCGCCGTCCTCATTTTCAAAAAAAACGGCCCGATGACTCCACCAGACCATAATGCGCACCAAACAGTGACTTTTGGCGGATGCAATGGCCTCTCAACAATCACGTGTGGATTTTCTGAGCCCCATATACGGAAATTTTGGGTGTTCACATAGCCACCGAGCTCGAAATGTGCCTCATCGCTGAAGAAAATTTGATGCGAAAATTCAGCATTTTGCTGCTGTTGTTCGTTCACCCAATCGACGTATGCCCGACGCATTCCATGGTCACCTCGCTCTAATTTTTGTGCCAGTTGGACTTTATATCGATGTAGGTGCAAGTCCAAATGCAAAATTCGCCACAATGATGTGTTTGACAAGCCCAATTGCTGAGCACGCGGTGGAATCGAAACATTCGGGTCATCCTCCACACTGGCAGCAACAGCAGCAATATTTTCGGCCGAACGCACATTACGATGATGCACAGGTTTCACAATATCCGCTACGGAACCAGTTTGTTCGAATTTACGCACTACATTAGCGATTGTGTGCTCTGTAGGCCGTCCATGACGACCAAAATCCGTTCGTAATGCTCGAAAAACATTTGCCGGTTTTTCATCATTTTTATAGTATAATTTAACAAAATTAACACGTTGAAGGATGCTCAAATGATCCATATTGTAAAATGGCAGACATTCAACTAATGATATGACGCTTTGGTTGACAGCTATGTCAAACGGTTGTCAGCGCAGGGCTGTATACTTTCGGAAGCCCGAAATGGAAAACCCTGTATATATATATATATATATATATATATATATATATATATATATATATATATATATATAAACGGTATAAATACACAGAGGACTGTGGAAAGGGGTTTGACTGCAAAACGAAATGTCTAAATTTTTCCCTTATTCGATTGTCGATTAATCGTGGGGTGATTTTTAAATATTCGATTCATTCGAATAACTGTCTTCCAGTATTCGATTAATCGAGCGAATACTTATTTCTTGTAATCAAATCGAACAGATATATATAATTAAAAAAATACGATGTCATAATTTCAAAAGTTATATTAAATATTATTTTGAAATGAATATGGCGCAGAATAATCGTTTTTGAATGAAATGGTATTTCAGTTTTTTGATAAATTTTCATGATTTTTTAAGGGCGATTGAAAAAAGAGCACACCATGAAAATGTTGCACAATATTTTTATTACACCAACATAAAAATTTTTCTGTTCTAAATTACCTGTTCTTTGAATGTTGTTGAAATAGCTGATTTGTTTGACTATTTCTGCTTGGTCGCTATAACTACTAGTTCAAAAGAAGTATATTTATAGAGTCATTGACTACTAGTATTGTATATTTTCCTTGGCATTCTGAATTTGAATACTATTATTTTAGAACGGGAGCTGAGACCACCTTCTTCAAATCCGCATTTTACTCCTGCAGATCCTGAATTCTTCTTCCCAGTCTCCTTCACCACCAGGGAAACATTTTTATGTTTCAACCGTAAATGGTTTAGCATATTCGATGAGTTTCGACGAAACACTATGACGGTTAAAAAATTTTTGAACTGTATTTTTTGACAAAAATGGTTCCCTTTTTCATTAATCGCGATTACTTTGAAAATTATTCGATGTATTCATATTTTGATTTTTCATTATATATATATATATATCGTACCACTCCAACACGTCCTTTGAATAGTGGCACAAAGATGGTCGGGCCCTCGTGCTGCTTCAATAGTGGTAGTAAGCGCTTCTGTAGTCACTCCTTAAGGTAAACCTGCCCGTTTACCGTGCCGGTCATCACGAAGGGGTCGCTCCGCTTTCCACAAGAGCAGATCGCTTGCCACACCATGTACTTTTTGGCAAACTTGGATAGTTTCTGCTTGCAGCTCTCCTCCGGAACGCTGAATTTGTCCTCTGCGGAGAAGAACAGCAGGCCCGGCAGCTGACGAAAGTCCGCTTTGACGTAGGTTTCGTCGTCCATTACCAGGCAATGCGGCTTCGTCAGCATTTCGGTGTACAGCTTCCGGGCTCGCGTCTTCCCCATCATGTTTTGCCTTTCGTCGCGGTTAGGAGCCTTCTGAACCTTGTATGTACGCAGGCCCTCCCGCTGCTTGGTCCACTGGACGAATGAACTTGACAAATTCAGCTTATTGGCGACATCCCGGACCGAACTTCTCGGATCACGTCTAAACTGCTTAACTACGCGCTTGTGATCTTTTTCACTGACGGAGCATCCATTTTTGCCGTTCTTCACCTTCCGGTCGATGGTTAGGTTCTCGAAGTATCGTTTTAGTACTCTGCTGACCGTGGATTGGACGATTCCCAGCATCTTACCGATGTCCCGATGTGACAACGCCGGATTCTCGAAATGAGTGCGCAGGATTAATTCACGACGCTCTTTTTCGTTCGACGACATTTTTCCAAATTTACGAAAAATTGACAGTGAAGCATGGCCAACGTGATCTATACACTCTTATCTGATTATAAGCGAAAGCTGAAGATATAATTCCTAAAAATTAAATTTCTACAGCGTTTTTTTCCGTGATGCAATTTGATGTGACACAACCTATAGGATTAAGAAATTGTCATGTTCCGCATCACAAAGTGTTGGGTTGATAAACTCTAAAAGTCGTACGACGACAATTTTGATGTAGAATTTTAAATATAAAAGCAAGAGCAAAAAACCCCGTTTTTTTCTTGGTCACCCTAATGCAACCTAGAAAAAAAAAAGCGCTAAATCGATTAGTATATTAAAAGATAGAAAAAATCTTTGTTCTACAAAGTTGATTGACATAACTGGGGCTACAACATTGTCGAACTATGTTTATCTTTATTTATAAAGATAAGAAAGTTACATTTTTGATTTCACCCAAAATTTTGGTCACCCTTTTTTGACAACATTGAAATAAGCCATTATATGTAATAACTTGATCGAAGAAAGTTATTGTCCAGAGAACAATTATCTTCCACAAAAGTGTTTTTAGCGCTTTCTATCTATATTGCATCAGGATGGTCATGAAAAAACGTTATTTTTGCTCTAACTTTTATATTTGAGGGACTCAGAATGCAAGGAGTGTAAGTGACTTGATCGATTTCTCTTCATCAACTTTTTATTTAGTTAATAACTCAACTGCAAAAACTTTCCAATTTAAGTTTGCTATAGAATCCGATAGATGAGGTTCTGACCTATTTTCCACATTGGTAACTACAGCTGGGAATGTATTTGCAGCTAAGTTATGACCCAAAGAGAGAGAGAGTCGATGTAGAGAAATCGATCATATCACTTACACCCCTTTCATTCTAAGCCCCTCATTTCAAATTTTACGTTAAAATTGTTTTCGTGCGAGTTTTTAAAGCATAAGCATTTTGCGATGCAGAAGTTGTCTTCTTAATTCCGCTCAGAGTTATTGATGGTTTTTCACATTAAAAAAAAACTTTTTTCGAATGCCGCCAATAAAAGTTGTTCATGTTTGCCATTCTTTCTGGAGCAAACATAAACAACGTTTACGTTAACAACTTTAACAAATCAATGAAGAGAACGTATTTTAACGTGGAACTACGTCTAACCGTAAAATATGGGGGTTAAATGAAAACCTAAACACAGAGCATGCAGGGAAAAAATGATAGATTTGGAATGCTTAAAACTCAAACATTTCTCTGTAGATCGGAAAGTTGTTTGCATCAATTGATAGTAAATATTTCTACGCATCTATCACAATTAATTAAATGTTATTTTTCAAAAGATACACAATTGAAATGTTAAGCGTTATAGAAACCCCCTAACTGCCACGTTTTGATTGGTTCGATTTACGGCACTATATCGCACCATATCGATTATCTCAAGAGGAGCAATTCCAAATGATATCGACAAATGACAAAACATGAGTATTTTTGATTCGAATGAAAGTTTGTATTCCGTTTGGGTTGGAGGAAATATGAGTTTTCCACAGCGATTGGGGATTTTTTGACTCAAGTGGAACTTTTGAGAAAGGTGTATAGATTTTAGTAAGAGAAATCTTTGATAATTTATATCTCAAAAACTATGAGTCGTACCGAAATAGTATCTTAAAAAGTGTTATAGAGTATCGATTCAAACGTGGAAAAAATATACATTGAGAAAAAAATTAGTACTTTTTTCTATTTTCGAAAAGAAACTTTAAAACTTTAAAGAAAATTTAAAAAATTAAAAAATACTTATTTTAGATATTGAAAATTAATATCTAAAATAAGTATTTTTTAATTTTTTAAATTTTCTTTTCATATAAAATAGAAGTCATGTAGAAAATTCAAAAAAATAGTCCAAGATGGTAAACTTATTTTTGACGAACTTTGTGGAACCTCAAATTTTTATGATTTATTCATTATTATTATTTATATTTTTTTTAAATCGATAAACACCGTTCAGAATCATATTCGGAACGAATTCAGAGGCATATTTCGGACACTCTATAATAATAACTTGATATGCTTAACGCCCTGATGATATAACTATAAAATTAATATCTCATTTGATTAGTTGTACCATGAGGACACTAAGAATTTCAATAGTATAGCTCTAAAAGTCTTTCCAAGACAGTTTGAATGTAGAATTTGGAATAAAAAAGTTGGAGGAAAAAACAGTTTTTTCATGGTGACCCTAACGCAACTTAGAAAAAAAAGGCTACATCAGTTATTTCAAGAGATAGAAAATTTGTTCTACAAAGTTGCTTACAATAACTGGGGCTACAACATTGTTGAACTATGTTTACCTCTATCTGTAAAGATAAGATTCATCGAAAATTTTGGTCACCCTATTTTTGACAACATAAAAATAATCATTTGCTACAACTTTGTCGAACACAATTTTGTCTAGAGAATAATTGTCGAGCTCTAATTGCTAATTTCCACCTAAACGCCCCTTTTAGACCGTTGTGCATTGTATTTAGCGAATAACTATACGAAAGTCAAACATTTGTATTAGGTTGGGGTAAAAGTAATCCGTTATTTTCTCGTTAGCTGGCTTTAGTGATCAAATATCTCGCGTCATATCGATCATACAATTTCAAGTGTAGGATCGTTGTAAAGGTGACATTTCACACTAAAAAATTCTTTTGTTGTTTTTTGTTTGCTCCATTCTGTTGTGAGTGTTTATGTTCTCAATACTGCAACAGTAGAATACGTGCAACTTAATTTATTTTTCAAAATTTTTGACGTAGAACTACGTCTTTCATTAAGGGTGCCAAATCAGAAAACAGGTCACGTTTTTATGAAATAAAGTTAACGTTAATAACTATTTTTGCTGTTAACGGATTTTAACGATACCAATTGAATCGGAAATTTTCTAAGATTTGTTTGATACGCTATACATTACTATCCCATAGTCTATATACGGTTTAAATTGATGAAAATTGGAAGCAATGTTTATAGTTCTTTCCATAAATTACAATGTTATATATATTAAAGATTATTTGATTGCGATGAGTTTTTAAGAAATTTAATTTTGCGCATTTTTATATATAACATGTTATTTTCTTATCTCTTTCAGTAGTGAAAATTGTATAAATATTAACAATGGTAGAATCAAAGACGGAAATTCGAGAGCACCATCAAAAACAAGTAGAAAAATGCATGGTTCTTGCATGTGAGAACTACCTTGGAAAGTCCGGAAGTGAAACAAACGTGATTTGTTTTTCAATTTTGGGTTACCTTATCATCATTTTCTTAGTTCAAAAACAGAATCCAGATGTCTCACCGATTGTTTACGTTTTGCGTTAGATCGCCAATAGCAAAAAAAATTATGAGCGCGCTCTTTCCTAATGAACAACGTATGTTCAGACAGTATCGAAAGACAACGAGTCTAACCGTGAATATCTCAAATAATAGTTAAATAAATTGATGCTATTTAATGTCCCATGCTGACGAAAGATTACCAGCAGATATGTAAACCATTGGATCATCCTAATTTGTATTGCAAACGAACGAGATCCGATCCGATTAAATAGTAAACGATGCCAATAAAACGGAAAACATTAATGTAAGGTTATTTGGGAAAAATCGGAGGAAAGTGATGCGCTGAATGATTTATTGAGCTGTCCAGATAATAATGATTTGGGTCGAAACAAAGGGAGATTTAGAATGTGATTGGTGGCGTTTGAATGCATACGTGAATTCCCGGAATATAACTCTTGGTGTTAGGTGAACCTTTCTTTCTTCACCGGGATCAATAAGGTAAGAAAGAAAGGTTCAAGACGTAGAATAATTAAATTTAAGGATTAAACACTAGTACTAATTTGAGAAAAAAAAAATTTGATGAGATTGATAAGTTTTGTCAAAATTTAGAAAAAAGCAAAATTCGCATTCACAAAACCCGAGCACCATTCCATGCTTTCTTAAAAAAGTATCGTAATTCTTCGAAGTCCGGACACTTAAGCGGTTACGATGATAACTTCAGCTTCTAAAAAATATTGACATATCATAGCATACAAAATTACCGTTCCTATAAATAAGAAGGCATTCATGTAAGTTATGAACCATAGAATTCCACAAAATTATGTTATATTTGTTCAAAAATTGTAAATTTCTTCATTGTGCCGTGATTTGAAATGCGGGAATTTCTAATTCGGACACTTGCTTCAAATTCCGGACAAATTTTGTCAACAGTCTTTTTGAGAGAGAAATTAGTCATTGATTTTTGTTAAGCTTATTATTTCATTGTTATTCTATTGTAATCTTACACCAAACATCAAACAAACAAAAGTGACCGGATGCTGAATTACGGTATCTCATTAGTAAAATGGTAAAAACAATTTTTTGAATCAAATGATTTTCAAACAATGTTGTCGAAAATAAAATCACGATTTAGTCAGATAACGAGTTTTCGAATAATGATTCAAAAAAAAACTTTCGCTCGTTTTTGGTCTAATTTATTATGTCAAGTAATATGAACATATTTGAGTAGCCAGCATCATGTGTATCAATAAAAAGGGGGAGAATGTCAGGGCTACATGGAGTTGCTCGATATAAAAACGAAGCAGCTACAATCTTTTCCTTCTTCCAGTTTGCTTCTATGCAATTATATTTCTCAACGAATACCAAAAGAGTCTCCGCACCGTCCCATCGAAGTTACCCTCATTCAGTTTCAATCAATTTGCCCAGAACCGCGCCAGGAATCCGGTGTTACAAGAAAGCCGTTCAACTAGAGCAAAGGAAATTCCGATGCAGCAGAATTATTTTCCGCTGTCCCAAGTCAGTTGTACCCTGCAGAGAGCTGCTGCATTTTAGCGCGCTTTTCATCATCTGTTCTGCGGTTTCATCGATCGATTGGGAGGCTATCGTCTGCTCATCACTGACTGTCTCGAGTGTGACGCTCTGCTGATGTGTGTTGGTCTTCACGCGAAAATGCAGTTAAGTGTGACACACCTCGGTTCAATGCTCTCCCATCTTGCTCGATGCTCTGAGGAATGTGATTGGCAATTGTGTACTTTAACTTGAAATATAGTTTGAATCTTTCAGAAATTTATGGTCACAAAGATGCTGAGTCTATACCATTGGTTTTTTTTGTTGACGTAGAACTACGCCTTTCAGGAAAGGTGCCAAATCAGAAAACAGGTCACGTTTTTATGAAATAAAGATAACGTTAATAACTATTTTTACAGCGAACGAATTCTGATGATTTGCATACCAATCGAATTGGGAATTCTCTAAGATTTGTTTGATATGTTATACATTACAATTCCCTAATCCCTAAACGGTTTCAAGTTATGAAGACTGGAAGCATTCCCTTTTTCCTTTACATTTGTTCTGCCGATTTGTGTGCTTACCTTCCCGTACCGTCAAAAACGAGCATCTAATACATTTGTTTCTGCCCGTTTCCAAGATATTTGGTATAAATAAGCCATCCGCAATTTAAAGCCTCGTTTGGTGGTCTTCGAAGCAACATCGAGTGAATTTTGTGGAGTATGGTAGTAGAGTTTCTTTTCACAAGGGCCCTTCTCAGGACCACGATAAATACAATACGGTACCGCGACTTATGAGAAAGGCCTTTCAGCCATCTTGGATTTTGTATGTAAACAATCAACAATATTTTGTAATATTTTTTTTTTGCTTTTTGTGTGTGGAATTGTTTTGGTGGCAATAAGAGCATTGAAAAGTTGAAAGTTGAGTCTTTTACGGTTAAAGCTAGGTTTGTAATATACTCTATCTTATTTTATGTTTCAGCTCAAGAGAACAAATCGACTCTCGGTGTCGGTTGTTGATGGAAAAATTTTCCCGCGTTTTGCAGTTAGAGATGTCGGTTGATCGTTCGATTAATTCAAATAATCGAATATCTGCAATGTGATTCGAGTAATCTTATATCGCACTAGCTGACCCGGCAAACTTCGTCCCGCCCAAAACTTATTTTTCGTTATCACACCCACGCTTTCTTACTAAGCGCACGTTCATGAGTCCAATCGCAGAATTGTTCATTGATTGATCTTCTAATCTACCCTTTAAAATTATTTTTACTATAAAATTTCAGTACATTCACCACACCAAAACTCGACATTATAATATCAAATTATTTTCAGACACAATTCTCATGCAAGATTTTTCATCCACTTGCAAATAACTTGTTCCTCCGTTACATGGAATAAATGATTGATACAGAAAATATGATAGAATGAAGACAGACCTAAATCGGACAATTCCTATCTCGAGTTTTGCTCTTATCAACACATTCGGC